>NC_091935.1:4235000-4455000 GCF_041260155.1 Ptychodera flava | reverse complement strand
AACAGTGGCCGTCGTATTGGGTTAAATTATTGCAAAATGTATCGAAGAAGTTTCTAATGAACGCAGTTTGCATTACTTTCTATTGCCAGAAACGTTTTTCTCAATCACCCAAGCACGTCGTAATTTCAAGCTATTATGAAATTCCTGTAATATGCAACGGGACTCAAATGATTCGTTGCGTTTTGATGATTTCAACTTGAAATTACAGATTTGCAATTTGTGTATGAATAAAGAACCATGGACAAAAGATTACACAGATCCTTGAAAGAATACTTACAATTAATGGAAGGGAAGTACGTAGTCTGTTAAGTTGCTTGTTTCAGGTGTTGTCAGTTGCTCTGAGGGATGTTCACCACGCTCTTAACATCAATCAGGTCATGTTCTGTATGAACTGAAATGAAAATATGAGCGACACACTTTCAAGAAGGGCGCTCCTTTACTGTTTTTCTTTTGGGGAATTCTCTTTAGAATTTCAACATATTTATTGTGTGCTGTCATATTTATACTTTCAAATTCGTCAGTTCGTTATAATATTTTTATGTTATACATTGATGCTTGTCTAATCATAGACAGTAGAGCTTCTCTTCTGTGTATGCCCTAACACATTCATTTTGCTATCCAAATTAGTCACCTCGTTTGACCTGACCATAATTGGCTCCTGCGGTGTCTCTAGTAAACGCCTTTTGTGAGATTTCTTTTTCTAATCTCGTCTCGTCACATGTCTCGGGGATACACAGCTCGGCTCTTCGTTGGAGAGGTCATTTTCTTACAAATCTGCCTTTGGAGGGGGTAACATTTTGCAAGCTTAGCCTGGAAGAGCGTCATTTTATATTTGTTCGTTTCGTAATTCAAATCAAAGTGGTGTTCACAGGTTCAAGAAACTTTCACAATAACCCCATGAGAATTGCAATAGCTGTCTAGACATTATATGAATTCTACCAATAAGTTTAATATATAAATGTGTTTGCTGTGAATAATCCGCCAATATATCAGCAAATAAAGGTCACGCCTGCTTGTGCTATCAAACCATTTCAATAACAACGAAGAATGTCTCTCTTGTAAGCCCCAGCTTCACATGTTTAAAAACATTGTCCATCAGAGACGACGCTTTCGCATAAGGCACACTCTCTTCATCATTTAGGCAGCATGTGTAAGGCCATTTATCTGACAACACGTGCTTATCTGACAAATATATTTTCAGTGGTAGCCTAGGGAGTCTTGGCCAAATTGCTGCAGCTCGCAACATTATCGTTCAAGGATGTTTGGTTATCATGGATTTTCCTTTACCAATATTGTAATTAATCCCATCGTTCTAAGCTCAAAGAGATCTAAACAGTAAATGTGGTGAAGCATTGTCCTTTTGCACAAATGTTTTGGCTTACTTGTTGTACATTTTGTGCAAACTATTTACGGTTGTAACTTTCATTTTTGGATGTTATAAATTACGTGTTTTGCAATTGTGATTAGTGAGACCACGCGTGAGTTTTACCGTTTTAAAAATTCCTGTCATATTTTATGAATATATAATGAGTGTGTTTGAACCATATTTGAAAGTCTTTTATCGATACTGTCTGGTTTTACTTAATGGTTTACGGTCAGTCATACCGTCTTTTACACGTGCGTCAAGGAAGGCATGTTTATGAAACTGCTGGCGTGTTGTGTTTGATTGGCGTGAAGCAGTGTTTCTGGCCTGAGAGCTCACAAAGTAAATATGGTTGCTACGCGACTGGAAGTACGATGCCATCTCTTCGTATTTTTCGCATAATCTCGTGCAATTATCAACCACAAACAAAACCTCCAAAAAGTTTAACACCATTGAAGCTCATTTTAATGTGAAAAGCCATAGTCTACCGAGACGACCATGGAACAAAAGGCATGCCGCGTTTCCAGTCTGCCTATACTATTTGGCTGTGTTTTTATCCATGTGAACGTTGTTCAAATCTGCAGCGACAAGTACACAACACGACGCACTTTCAAATTTCAGTCTAGAAATTTGTGGCCGCTCAGCTGTCTTGTACACATTATACTGGAGTGTATAAGTAACAGTAGAGCTGAGCAGCCAAAGCCGTGCACTGGGCGCTGCTCACTGTATGTCTCAAAAGTAGCCCTGCGTACGATGCTGTGTGTTCCCGGCGTATCTACGGCCTCCCACCACAGCCCTGCTGATAGGTGGAGCACACGGCGACCGAGGTCCCGATTTGGATCGCGCACGAAAAACTACCTTTTCTAACTGCTTTCGGCCGAAATCAGTCGATTCCGATGTATGCTCAATCGCTCACTCCACAGACTGCAAAAAACCAGAGGGTCGGCCAGTTGCGAGCTCGGCCAGTGCCCGCGCCGACGAACTCGGCCAGTTGGAGAGGTCGGCCACTTATGAGAAATGAGTGTATACCATAAATACCGCACCTTAATCAAAGCCTCCAAAAGATAAAACATTTCTCATTAAATAAACTTTAATGTACAGAATTTACAATCTCAATCAATGAAGCTACTGTATGGCCTATACTATTTTCTTCATTGAGAGAGGTGTCTAGCATGTATCAACCTCATTCCACGAGACTAGTGTTTTAGAATTGTTATACTGTATTTAATAACCGTTGTACAGCATTATCATATTGATGAGACTAATGTACAGCATATCATCTCATTCAATGAGACCAGTATATGTCACATACCATCTCATTTAATAAGACTAGCGTACAGAAGCTGTCACAGCGGAAACTTTAAATGACTGCAGCCATAGATACTAGATACGTCTATTCCCGACTGAATCGACAAATTGGCGTCAGAGGGTATTTTTGAAAGATAATTTCCTCAGGGAAATAGTTTTTGGACCACTTTTGGAACATTGCCCGGTCACAGGGAAATAGTTTTTTGACCACTTTTGGAACATTGCCCGGTCACGTGACCGTATTGTTGTCTACAACTGTGAAATATTAGCGGATGACCAGAATGTGATGAGCGCCTGGGATGAGCGACAACCCTCTCTAAAAAGCAAGATTTTCTATTCTAACAGCGTAGAAACTTGAACAGCTAAGTAAACCTGTCACAATGGATAGTTGCGATGCATAATATCAAAACACATTAAAAACCATAACATAATACAAAATGAGCGTGTGACGTTTTCTAAAACACCTCTAACCTGGTTTCTAGTGGTCTCTGTTTCCAGAAACACATCGCTATACGTCTCCGCCTACGGCCTCGGGGAATAGCGATGTTTCTACGTACGACCCCTCGGGTAATAAACGGGCGCCATAGCCCTCATGACCGTGTAATCGGTGGTTAATGTCATAGCAAAACAAACGACTATGTGCCATTTGCCTGACATCAGGAGGGCAAATGATTTGAAATAATTTGAAGTAGCAGAACTACTTTGAAGTTGATACAAAGATCTGTCTCATTAATATGGTATATCATCAATATGACTTTATCATCTTTATAACATGATCGAATTTCGTGTAACTCACCGTTCTGAATGTCAGCTTGTTGTTTTAGGATTTCTTTGATATAGCGAGGGCCGACTTAAAGTTAGATTTGGATGCATTTTTCTAATTAATCGTTGTTAGCCTTGGGAGGCTTTTTGTATGCCGTGTCGTCATTTCCATGGCAAATATGAACTCTACTACGAAGAAAAGTTATTTTGGTTTGATTCTCGTTTCCTTGAAGTTCTTCGGTCACTAGAGCACAATCGTGGCATATGCATTTTAACTATTTACCCGGGTGGTAACACGTTTCCTGTATAGCTATAATTCTTACCTCGGATTCTGTTGATGTCTCATTTTCATGACTGTATTTTTTGTGACAAGACGCATCAAATGTCGACAATGTCAAGCAAATATGCCGCAGAACCATAATCGAGAACAATGTCTTCAATCCAAGCCTGGTCATTGTCTGCAGAATTCGAACGAAAATCAAATCACAAATTTGGTCGGAAACAAGATTATTTTTTGCAAGCAGAAGCTGTGGAATAAAAGTGAGAATCGCAAGTCAAATATGGTATTAGACCCCCTGACAGTGAAACTGATAAGTACGGACAGTTTAAATGACGTTCAGATCAATCGTGTTCAGGCCAAATCCAATAATGGTTGTAATGCCAATAATGGTTGTAATGCCAATAATGGTTGTAATGCCAATAATGGTTGTAATGCCAATAATCAAGCGTCTACAAATGCACAGATTTAGTTGATTTTGTTACGTGAGAGAAAACGAACAAAAGGTGAACTCAGCAATTGCTTTTAAAACGCAATTTATTACAAAAAATACAACTAATCGCTAAGTCAAGGGCTAGATACAAACTGTAAAAGTGTACAGGCCACTTATCTCAGCTGGGACGGCAAGGCTCCAGTCTGAGAGTTGTGTCAGTCAGTTGGATGAATGAACAGTTGTTTAGCTTGCAGGCTTGAAGTTGCACAGAGTCCACAGTATAAATCCAGCCTGGTAGTGAAGGTCTTGAAATGTCTTGAAATTAATACTGCTGGAGTTTCCAAA
The DNA here is from genome assembly GCF_041260155.1 of Ptychodera flava. Classification (NCBI taxonomy): domain Eukaryota; kingdom Metazoa; phylum Hemichordata; class Enteropneusta; family Ptychoderidae; genus Ptychodera; species Ptychodera flava. Next base: position 4,450,512 of record NC_091935.1, on the reverse strand, counting down.
GATTTGAAGTAACACCGGTACCAAGAGACGCGATCCCAAAATGTCTGACTGCAAGCCTGCCGTCCCAGTATTTATACTCAAATGGTTAAGTAAGAGAATATAAGAACAATCTAGGACTTCTATTGATATGCTAATTACTTCTGTAAAAATATCTCCACTTATAGTAAACACACGACTAATTGAATTTCCAGATCATCCCAGACACGTCTAATTGATTTCAAGGTCATGAAGGACAGTGACCTTAAGAATATTCTAGATTAATCAAACTCAGGCCATGAATGTGGGGGAAATGACCTACATAAGAATTTTATATTTGAAAAATAGTGTTAATAGCTTCCTCATAAACTACAATTTGTAAAGTGAATCAACATTTTGGTGAAATTCGAAAATCATTTTTTTGTTTAAATGTATGCTATTACAAAGTCAAAAATTCTTTGCAAACACTTCATATGACACCATCCTTTCAAATATTGAGCTATTTTTCCCAGTATATAAAGTGTTATAAGAGTTGCACTGTTAACATGGCATGGAACTTATTTCTTCTGGTCAAAATGAACATTGAACAAAAGTGCTCTTTTCTGCTGTTATCACATGTTCAGATAGAATAAAGCTATGTTTGTGTTCTGTTGTTATGCACCCTTTTGTCAATTCTTTTGTTTTGCCATAACTACACACAAAATAAATCTTTGTAAAATTTGACCCCTCAAATCATTGTTTGTAAAATTTGACCACCCTAAAACAGTTTTGTAAGTAAAAGTCATCCCACCCTGATTTCCATCGACCCCCTACCCGCCCCGTAAAAACGAATGCTCAGTAAATAGGAATATCTAGCTCTGGTGAGGAGGGGAACTTTCAGTGGTGGAGAGAGGGTAGTAAGAAGCTTGAACTGTTGTAGAGCGAGGGGAGGTGGCAGACCATAGATACTGGAGGGCAGTCGGCATTATAATTCAGAGGCAGGTCATGTTTCGCATATGCTTGTCGACGGGCAGTTACTAACACTAGTACAGAAATTTGCGAGAAATTTGCGAGAAATGGACACTTTCTCGCTTTTTGCGAGAAGTAAGCGAGAATACATAACTTTCTCGCAATAACTTAGCGAAAATTCAATTTTCTCGCAATGAGCTGATGAGAACTGTGTTTTCCTCGCTCAGCATCTGCGAGAAACTGAATTCTCGCAATCAATCAGAGAGAAATTTGTTTTCTTGCTCAGCATCTGGAAGAAATTGTATTCTTCTGTGTTAGCATTTCACAAAAATTTCACAATTTCTCGCAGATGCATGCGAGAAAGCACAGTTCTCGCAGCATGATCGCAAAGAAGTATGTATTCTCGCTTACTTCTCGCAATACAGCGAGAAAGTGTCCATTTCTCGCAAATTTCTTGCAAATTTCTGTACTAGTGTAACAGCGTGAAATGTTGTGGGAAGCTGGCAGCGGGCAGACCAAGATATTGGAGGGAAAGTCGGCATTGTAATTCAAAAGGAGGGAGGGTGTTTTCGCATATGCTGGTCGGAGTGCACTTATGAACAGCTTCACTCTGCACTCCAAATAACAAGGTCAGGGTAAAAATATTTGACATCGATACAATAGCTTGAGAAACATCATGCTTTCCTGTGATTTTGTGAAATTGACTCTTACCATTACATGTAGCTGCAGCTATTGACAGCACTAACCTTCCTGTATTTTGCACTCTGTCAGCGGTCGACCGTCGCTTTATGAATACTGTTTACTCTATCCGAGGAGATTTAGTACGATCGGGTGATTACTCCGTTCCTGGATTTAACGTTGCTTGTCTCCTTAAAGCCTAAAAGACGCACAGATTGCACAGAAGCCGTGACAGCCCTACTATTTGCCCGTAACAACACGGGTCCGACACCCGGAAATATATGAAGTAAAAAGTGTGATTCGGGTTTAATTCTAAATGTGCATGCGCTCCATGGTTAGATTTGCATATAAATTATATTCTCAGGTAGTGCAAATAAATTTCATTTCCTGCGTTTCTGTTTGCAAATGACCGAGTAGTTGTCACTTCCACCGCTTCAAGGTAAGTACACGTGACAGTCTACCTTAAATAACATTTGGTGTCGCTTTCGTTACTCCTAGTGGTGAACACCATGTCGACTTGTCGCGGCGTCAATTATGCCTGGCAAAATTTGCCTACCAGTAAAGACGGTGAAAGCGACGGGAGAGATAGAGACATATTTCGAATTAAAATGTAATTCGTGATTGGTCACTGTGTACCAGGAGAGAGAATGAAATCAAGCACAGGGTTTGCTCTTCATGTCATTTTAGAGATCGGCGAAGTGAATTCGAAAGGTGGATTTGTTTTGACTATTTAGCCATAGAACAACAAAGAACAAGTTACCCTCTCTTTTGTCTGACCGTTCCTTTTAAAACTCCTGCACAATCAACATGTCACGGTGCTTCAACCACAGGCAAGGAGTGCTTTAACTGACTTGTAAATCTATGACGTTTTGCTGTTATACTCCAGAGGGCGATAAAAACAAAAAGAAACATTTGCTTCTTGTTTACGGCAAAATCTAGACTTGCTCCAAGTCTGTGAGTATATAAGTATCAAAACACATAATAAATAGAAGGACTAATCATCAGCGGTTTATAGCGCTAATCGTAGGCTGTTGCGTACATCGTGGGTGAATGCCTTCGTGAACAGACTTGTGAACCTTGCAGGGTGTTGGTTGCTATAAACACAGACAAATAGAAGAAACAGACTAGCAACGAGGCATGGCTTTTGTCCCATGGTCGTCTCGGTAGACTATGGCCTTTTCATATTACAATGAGCTTCACAGGTGTTAGATTTTTTTAGACCTCTGTTCGTGGTTGATAATTGCACGAGATTGTGCAAAAAGTACGACGAGATGGCATCGTGCTGCCAGTCGCGTAGCAACCATGCTTACTTTGTGAGCTCTCATGGCAGAAACACTGCTTCACGCCAATCAAAACATAACACGCAAGCAGTTTCATAAACACGCGTACGCCCTTCAATTACCTACTTTAATAGACGATATGACTGACCGTAAACCATAGAGAAAAACTAGACAGTATCGATAGAAGATTTTCAAATTTGGTTGAAACACACTCATTATATATTCATAAAAATGTGAGAGGAATTTTTAAAATGGTAAAACTCACTTTCCCGAAGCTCAAAACTTTCCCGTTTTCGCCAGCATGCCGATTCCACTCAGCACCACATGACAACAATAACACAAACTTTGCCGAACATACTTTCGCTTAAAAATTGGCGAAAATCCGGAAACTACCGAAAGGTGCATGGTCGGCACTCTTCGGAAAAGCGAGGCGAGAGGTACCTGAGGCGAGGCGAACATGGATGACTTACGTAACCGCTTCACGCCTTGAACAATACCCGTTGCCAGTCTGTTTCTATTTGTCTGTGCTATAAACAATTCATAATGGCGCCAGACTTATAAATATGCATGAGACGGGAAGACAGAGTTTCCTTGAGAGTTTTGAAAGGACGGTGTTGCAATCATTGAATTACGTGCCATTATTCTTTATTACACTGATAATGGAAGTTTTACATAGAATAATGTTCAATACGGAAACTAGGTAAACTATCAACTTAATTGAGTTGGACTGAAAAACTTGTATGCACGGAAGAAGGCCCGTATTTTCAAATATTGAAGCTATTTTCCCAGTATATAAAGTGTTATAAGAGTTATATCGTTAACATGGCATGGCACTTATTTCTCTTGGTCAACATGAACATTTTATTTTTGTGAACAAAAGTGCTCTTTTCTGCTGTTATTACATGTTCAGATAGAATAAAGCTATGTTTGTGTTCTGTTGTTATGCACCCTTTTGTCAACTCTGTTGTTTTTGCCATAACTACACACAAAATAAATCTTTGTAAAATGTAACCCCTCCAATAATTGTTTGTAAAATTAAGCACTAAAAACAGTTTTGTAAGTAACAGTCATCCCACCCTGATTTTCACGACCCCCCTACCCTCCCCGTAACAAAAACGAATGCTCAGTAAATAGGAATATCTAGCTCTGGTGGGGAGGGGAACTTTCAGTGGTGGAGAGAGGGCAGTTAGAAGCTTGAACTGTTGTAAAGAGAGGGTAGGTGGCGGACCATAGATACTGGAGTGCACTGGGCATTATAATTCAGAGGCAGGTCATGTCTCGCATTTGCTGGTCGAAGGGCAGTTGTATTACCCCTATTTGTAACAATCAACCCTATTTGTAACAAAATTTAATTTTCAAAAAAACTTTGCCATATATGTTGAAATATTAATAAAATATGCATATTTGTATGTTTGAGGGCAATTTTCTTTGTTTTTCCTTGTCAAAACTCATTTTTCCGAAACTGCTTTTGTTACAAATTGGGTTGATTGTTACAAATAGGGGTGACATGTATCACCCCTATTTGTAACAATCAACCTATTTGTAACAAAATTTAATTTTCAAAAAAACTTTGCCATATATGTTGAAATATTAATGAAATATGCATATTTGTATGTTTGAGGGCAATTTTCTTTTTTTTTCCTTGTCAAAAATCATTTTTCCGAAACTGCTTTTGTTACAAATTGGGTTGATTGTTACAAATAGGGGTGACATACGTCAACCCTATTTGTAACAATCAACCCTATTTGTAACAAAACCTAAATTTCAAAGAAACTTGGCCGTATTGATGAAATCTTGATGAAATATACATAAGTATGTTCGGGGACAATTTTCTTTGTTTTCCTTGTTGAAACTCATTTTTCCGAAAATGCTCGTGAGATTAAATTTCGTTGTGCAGGTTCCTAGGGATAACAGCCCTACTCGTAAGATGTAATCAAGTCGTGCAGATACATGCCAAAGGTTTGTTTTGGGGCAATTTTCACCATTTTCGGTCAAAAATGTTAAAAATCTTGTTTTCTGACCGAAATCATACTAAACCTATATGGGATTAACTTTTGTTACAAATTGGGTTGATTGTTACAAATAGGGTTGACGTGTCAACCCTATTTGTAACAATCAACCCTATTTGTAACAAAATTTAACCAACTTGAAACAAAACCTAATTTTCTACAAAACTTGGCCGTATTTGATGAAATCTTGATGAAATGTACATATTAGTATGTTTTGGGGCAATTTTTATTTTTTCCTTGTCGAAACTCATTTTTTCCGAAAATGCTCGTTAGATTAACTTTCGTTGTGCAGGTTGCCTAGTATAAGAGGCCTATTCGTAAGATATAATCAAGTTGTGCAGATAGGTTTGTTTCGGGGCAATTTTCCCCAATTTCGGTCAAAAATGTTAAAAATCTTGTTTTCTGACAGAAATCATACTAAACCTATATTTGGTTAAGTTTTGTTACAAATTTGGTTGATTGTTACAAATAGGGTTGACGTGTCAACCCTATTTGTAACAACAACCTATTTGTAACAATCAACCCTATTGTAACAAAATTTATACCAACTTGAAACAAAACCTAATTTTCTAAAAACTTGGCCGTATTTGATGAAATCTTGATGAAATATACATATTAGTATGTTTTGGGGCAATTTTTATTTTTTCCTTGTCGAAACTTATTTTTTCCGAAAATGCTCGTTAGATTAACTTTCGTTGTGCAGGTTGCCTAGTATAAGAGGCCTACTCGTAACATATTATCGAGTTGTGCAGATACATGCCAAAGGTTTTTTCGGGGCAATTTTCCCCAATTTCGGTCAAAAATGTTAAAAATCTTGTTTTCTGACAGAAATCATACTAAACCTATATGGGGTTAACTTTTGTTACAAATTGGGTTGATTGTTACAAATAGGGTGACGTGTCAACCCTATTGTAACAATCAACCCTATTTGTAACAAAATTAACCAACTTGAAACAAAACCTAATTTTCTACAAAACTTGGCCGTATTTGATGAAATCTTGATGAAATGTACATATTAGTATGGTTTGGGCAATGTTCTTTGTTTTCCTTGTCGAAACTCATTTTTTCCGAAAATGCTCGTTAGATTAACTTTCGTTGTGCAGGTTGCCTAGTATAAGAGGCCTATTCGTAAGATATAATCAAGTTGTGCAGATAGGTTTGTTTTGGGGCAATTTTCCCGAATTTCGGTCGAAAATGTTAAAAATTTTGTTTTCTGACCGAAATCATACTAAACCTTTATGGGGTTAACTTTTGTTACAAATTGGGTTGATTGTTACAAATAGGGTTGACCTGTCAACCCTATTTGTAACAACAACCTATTTGTAACAATCAAGCCTAACGTAACAACATTTAACCAACTTGAAACAAAAAACCTAATTTTCTACAAAACTTGGCCGTATTTGATGAAATCTTGATGAAATATACATTAGTATGTTTTGGGGCAATTTTTATTTTTTACTTGTCGAACCTTTTTGTTTCCGAAAATGCTCGTTTGATTAACTTTCGTTGTGCAGGTTGCCTAGTATAAGAGGCCTACTCGTAAGATATAATCGAGTTGTGCAGATACATGCCAAAGGCTTTTTCGGGGCAATTTTCACCATTTTCGGTCGAAAATGTTAAAAATCTTGTTTTCTGACCGAAATCATACTAAACCTATATGGGGTTAACTTTTGTTACAAATTGGGTTGATTGTTACAAATAGGGTTGACGTGTCAACCCTATTTGTAACAATCAACCTATTTGTAACAAAATTTAACCAACTTGAAACAAAACCTAATTTTCAAAAAAACTGGCCGTATTTGATGAAATCTTGATGACATATACATATTAGTATGATTTGGGGCAATTTTTATTTTTTCCTTGTCGAAACTCATTTTTTCCGGAAATGCTCGTTAGATTAACTTTCGTTGTGCAGGTTGCCTAGTATAAGAGGCCTACTCGTAAGATATAATCGAGTTGTGCAGATACATGCCAAAGGTTTGTTTCGGGGCAATTTCACCATTTTCGGTCAAAAATGTTAAAAATCCTGTTTTCTGACAGAAATCATACTAAACCTATATGGGGTTAACTTTTGTTACAAATTGGGTTGATTGTTACAAATAGGGTTGACGTGTCAACCCTATTTGTAACAATCAACCCTATTTGTAACAATCAACCCTATTTGTAACAAAATTTAATAATTTTGTAAAAAAACCTAATTTTCAAAAAACTTGGCCGTATTTGATGAAATCTTGATGAAATATGCGTATTTAGGTCTTGTTTGGGGAAATATGTCGTTTTTCAAAAAAATATGTTTTCTAAAATTGCGAGGTGGTTTGTTTTGAAATTTGGTATACAGGTTTCTGGAGATAATTCCTTCAAGACGTATTGAATTGTGCTGATCTATGCACGACTCTTTTTTGGCAATTTCGCCATTTTTGCTAAAAAACAGGTCAAAAACTTCTTCTTAGAATCTACTCGTCCTATTGCTTTGACATTTTGTATGAAGGTTCCTTGTGGTGACGATTTACCTATTTTCAGAAATTCATCACAGATACGGCCTTGGCATTTGTTTGGATTCATTTGAACCCTCAATGCCGCTGCTTTAATTTATACACTTGTTGTTTATTGTAGGCTCTTGTTGGTTGTTTCGGCAAAAGGGTTTTTATTGCTTCCCACTTATCAAGTTCTTCCAAATATTTTGACGGGCTTTCTTTTTTATCCTTTGTTTTGATATGTGTTGAGCCTAAATGTTGTTGTGAAGATCAAGTCATTTTATGTTGTGAATGTTTGTTTGTTTGTTTTTTTTTATTACGGTTTTGAGTATGGTTTCTGTTTGGTTTATGTTGCCGTGCATTCTCTGTCTATTAATTTGCTTGTGAAGAATGCTACATTTTTTCTTGAAATCGATTGGGTATTGCATGTAGGCGAGTATCTAAGAATTTGCCTTTGATGGGTCCCTTAAAGGTTGGTTTTGGTTGATCCTCTGAGCAGGCATTGGAACGTTCCAGTTGGTTTTGCATTTGTTTTAATATCAAGAATGATTTCTTAGTTTTGCTTTTAGCCCTGAAATATTACAACGTCGGAAAATGTTGTTTTTTTAGGTATTTCTCAACTGTAAATTCAAATGTTGAATGCATTTCCAGTGTCAGTAGTGTCATGAAGTCTACAACCATTTTAATATTCAAATTGAATATTCGTCAGTTTGTATAACCTGCTGAAGGGAGATTTTCACTGACAATTAACTAGGAGACAGAGACACAAGGGTAATTTCCCACTCGATGTTGCTGCCGAGCGCTGATGGACAAGTAACCCTATGACCTTTGATGAAGGGATGAGTCAAGTGCATGGCATATTTCGTATCATAAACCTCAAGAGGTAGACTATCATAAACGATGTTATTATCTGCATCGGCCGCACCACTTCTTAGATTCGGAGATTTTCATTCTGAATACTCTTCAGAATCACGTTTCATCTCTACTTTTTATGTTCATAGGGATCACGATAACATTCAATAACATTATGATTACTAAGATCGAGAAGTATCTGTCCCTCGAATTCTAAAACAATGCACTTGATTATATTTTTATGATATTCTGAACTACTCGGTTATTTGGGTGACCGATACTATAAGGTCAAATACCAGATCGAAGGTATCTGGAACATAAACGACTCCACTCTCTAACTTTGGACACCGTATGTGTAGTGTCTCACCTATCTGTGCCTGGCTTGGGTTATGAGTAACTACATGATGGGTCCTTTCTGCCTTAATTCCATATGGTTTTCGGCTGCTGAAGCTTGATAAAATTATCGATTTTACGGCATTGTCATTGCTGTACGGCATTATTAGTGGAGTAATACAGAGAAAAATACGACTGAAGGAGGAAAAAAATATAGAACTCGAGGGCGATGTGATTGAAAGTTTTTAAAATTTAAAGTTTGATGATGATTTAAGTTACTATGAAGCATCCTTTACAGAGGCCGACCAAAGTCTCGGTGGCTGCAGATGGATAGGATAGGCAAAAGAAAAAATTTGTCCTGTTCCGATAACCCGACCTACCCTATTTTTTAGACTGCGACCCTAAACGTTTAGCAACGTAAACACGGAAGAAACAAAAAGACAGAAAAACCCCGTAAAATCACGTGTTCGTCACCTGATATTTGATTTTTGCTTGGGACGTCGACGTCTTTTATGTAATTAGTCCTTTAATATGAATGATACGCTTTTTCTGGAAATGTTGTGGTAAGTGTTAGATCGCCCTGAACCCCTGAAAAGTGCATATTTAAAAAAAATATAGGGGAAAAGAAAACCAGCCGACCTAACTGCCCTATTTGAAACCATGTTATTGGAAGAGCAAAATTTATGTTTTAAGTGTTACAAATAGCGTTAACTTTTGATACAAATAGGGTTAGTATGACTTCTGTCAGAAAAGAAGATTTGTTTTGCATTTTAGACCAAAATTAGTGACTGATGCCCCCACCAAATTTTGGCATGTATCTGAAAAACATGATTACCTCTTAGATGGAGGCCTTTTATCCCTAGAAACCTGCACGCCGAAATTTTATCTAATGAGTAGTTTAAGAAAAATGAGTTTCGACAAGGAAAAAATAAAAATTGCCCCAAAACATACTAATATGTACATTTCATCAAGATTTCATCAAATACGGCCAAGTTTTTTTGAAAATTAGGTTTTGTTTCAAGTTGGTTAAATTTTGTTACAAATAGGTTGATTGTTACAAATAGGGTTGACACGTCAACCCTATTTGTAACAATCAACCCAATTTGTAACAAAAGTTAACCCCATATAGGTTTAGTATGATTTCGGTCAGAAAACAAGATTATTAACATTTTCGACCAGATTGGGGAAAATTGCCCCGAAACAAACCTATCTGCACAACTCGATTATATCTTACGAGTAGGCCTCTTATACTAGGCAACCTGCACAACGAAAGTTAATCTAACGAGCATTTTCGGAAAAAATGAGTTTCGACAAGGAAAAAATAAAAATTGCCGCAAAACATACTAATATGTATATGTCATGAAGATTTCATCAAATACGGCCAAGTTTTGTAGAAAATTAGGTTTTGTTTCAAGTTGGTTAAATTTTGTTACAAATAGGGTTGATTGTTACAAATAGGGTTGACACGTCAACCCTATTTGTAACAATCAACCCAATTTGTAACAAAAGTTAACCCCATATAGGTTTAGTATGATTTCGGTCAGAAAACAAGATTATTAACATTTTCGACCGAATTGGGGAAAATTGCCCCGAAACAAATCTATCTGCACAACTCGATTATATCTTACGAGTAGGCCTCTTATACTAGGCAACCTGCACAACGAAAGTTAATCTAACGAGCATTTTCGGAAAAATGAGTTTCGACAAGGAAAAAATAAAAATTGCCAAAAACATACTAATATGTACATTTCATCAAGATTTCATCAAATACGGCCAAGTTTTGTAGAAAATTAGGTTTAGTTTCAAGTTGGTTAAATTTTGTTACAAATAGGGTTGATTGTTACAAATAGGGTTGACACGTCAACCCTATTTGTAACAATCAACCCAATTTGTAACAAAAGTTAACCCAATATGTTTAGTATGATTTCGGTCAGAAAACAAGATTTTAACATTTTTGACCGAAAATGGTGAAAATTGCCCTAAAACAAACCTTTGGCATGTATCTGCACGACTTGATTATATCTTACGAGTAGGGCTCTTATCCCTAGGAACCTGCACAACGAAATTTAATCTCACGAGCATTTTCGGAAAAATGAGTTTCAACAAGGAAAACAAAGAAAATTGCCCCGAACATACTAATATGTATATTTCATCAAGATTTCATCAAATACGGCCAAGTTTCTTTGAAATTTAGGTTTTGTTACAAATAGGGTTGATTGTTACAAATAGGGTTGACACATGTCACCCCTATTTGTAACAATCAACCAAATTTGTAACAAAAGCAGTTTCGGAAAAATGAGTTTTGACAAGGAAAAAAAAGAAAATTGCCCTCAAACATACAAATATGCATATTTTATTAATATTTCAACATATACGGCAAAGTTTTTTGAAAATTAAATTTGTTACAAATAGGGTTGATTGTTACAAATAGGGGTAATACAGCAGTTACTAACAGCGTGAACTGATGTGGGAAGCTGGGAACGGGCAGACCATAGATACTGGAGGGAAAGTCGGCATTGTAATTCAAAAGTGGGGGTGTTTTCGCATATGCTGGCCAGAGGGCACTTATGAACAGCTTCACTCTGCACTCCAAATAACAAGGTCAAGGTAAAAATATATGAAATAGATACAACAGCTTGAGAAAATCATGCTTTCTGGTGATTTTGTAAAATTGACTCTTACCATTTACATGTAGCTGCACCTATTGACAGCACTAACCTTCCTGTATTTTGCACTCTGTCAGCGGTCGACCGTCGCTTTATGAATACTGTTTACTCTATCCGAGGAGATTTAGGTACGATCGGGTGATTACTCCGTTCCTGGATTTAACGTTGCTTGTCTCCTTAAAGCCTAAAAGACGCACAGATTGCACAGAAGCCGTGACAGCCCTACTATTTGCCCGTAACAACACGGGTCCGACACCCGGAAATATATGAAGTAAAAAGTGTGATTCGGGTTTAATTCTAAATGTGCATGCGCTCCATGGTTAGATTTGCATATAAATTATATTCTCAGGTAGTGCAAATAATTTCATTTCCTGCATTCCTGTTTGCAAATGACCGAGTAGTTGTCACTTCCACCGCTCAAGGTAAGTACACCTGACAGCATACCCTTTAAATAACATTTGGTGTCGCTTTCGTTACTTCTAGTGGTGAACACCATGTCGACTTGTCGCGGCGTCAATTATGCTTGGCAAAATTTGCCTACCAGTAAAGACGGTGAAAGCGACGGGAGAGATAGAGACATATTTCGAATTAAAATGTAATTCGTGATGGGTTACTGTGTGCCAGGAGAGAGAATGAAATCAAGCACAGGGTTTGCTTTTCATGCCATTTTAGAGATCGGCGTAGTGAATTCGAAAGGTGGATTTGTTTTGACCGTATAGCCAAAGAACAACAAAGAACATTTACCCTCTCTATGTCTGACCTTTGTCATTTTAAAATGACCGTGGCTATTGACAGGCGCCTGTCAATAGACAAAAAATGGCTATTGACACGTTGACGTTTTTCGCCAAAATTCACTACATTTTAACGAAAGAAACTGCCCCATGCTTGTTAGAATGCTTCACAAAGCCTTTTTCAGTGAAATATGGACAAAGTCGCCGCATTTTTGCGTATTGCACAAGTTAACCTTGCACGATGTTGCCTCAGTACCGCGCCTGTCAATAGTCAAAATCTGGCTATTGACACGCGGGACACGTTCGTCAAATTTTACTGGTTTTTAAAGTAATAAACTGGACATGCTTCTCAGAATGTTTTACATAGCCTTTTTATGCATGAAAATATGGACAAGGCGCCGTAGACTTCAACTTTTGGCTGCAATTTAGCGTACACACGTAAACCCGGCGTGCTATGTTGCCGCACACACCGCGCCTGTCATAACCAACAGTTGGCTATTGACACGCGGGACTCGTTTCGTCAAATTTACCGATTTTAGCGAAACTAAGTGCCCCATGCTTCTCAAAATGTTTCATATAGCCTTCTTACGCATGAAATCATGGACAGGCACCGTAGACTTTACCGTATACGATGTTGCACCAACGTCTGTTAGTAGGCAGAATCCGCTATTAACAGGCGCCTGTCAATAGACAAAAGTTGGCTATTGACACGCGGGACTTTTTTAGCCAAATTTTACCGGATTTTAGCGAAATAAACTTCCTAATGCTTCTCAGAATGTTTTCCCTGCCATTTTGTTCGTAAGAATGAACAAAGTAGTCGTCTACCTTACCATCCACGGTTCTTTTAATTACAAAGGAAAAGCCGAAATATGAGGTAAGAGGTAATGCTATTGCAATTGGAGAGTCAGGAATTCCTCCTGAATGGCATCATCTTTTAAGAATAGTTCTGAGAATAACGTTATAAAGTAAACAAAACGTTTATTAAGTAAAAAATCATGTTTGTAGGGGCAAGGCAACTTTGCTTCCCCAGCAAACCTATTTGTCAAGTATAGATCCATATTGCAGAACTTTTTTGCACATTGAGAAGGAAAGACATGATATTAAAAGTGATAGCAATGTTTACTACGATGTTTGAAGCGAGAAAAAATTGTTATCAAAATGTTCTTATTTCCGCGTACAGTTCTGTCGTACCCAAGGTCATTGGCTTTGCTATACCATGGAGGCAGCACAGCAGTGCTGACCTGAACTGGGAGTCAGGCTTACAATGTCGGCTCCCCGTGTTGAGACTCCTTGTATCTTTCTCTCTGGCTCTTGCTTCGTGCCGTTCTAGGCCGTGAAGTTACGCTTCGGGTGTATTTTGCTTGCTATTTTTGATTATCTGACGACGTTTTAGAATATTAATGTTGTCACCATCCTAATAGTCGTTTCTCAATGCAGGCTTGCGGAGCTATGTTGAAAGCGATCAAGCTGTCAATGTGGCGGCCATCGTAATCACGATGCCTGTCACGACCGTTCTCTGACGTGAACTACTAAGATTTTCCGACTTTTACAATGCAAAACAGACTTCATCATCACTATAAAGGGTGGCATTGTACCAAATAAGTATCACCAATCGACAATCGCGGTATTACCAATCGCGTATGCAGGACCGTGGTTATGCTATAGTGACACGGTGAACGCGTACGACGTACCGTGCGTGACGGCTTTCGCTAGCATTGCAAAATATTGATTTTCGACATATTAGAACTTATTTTGTAATTACTACATGGCAGAACAGTGTGTTCTTTATTTACGTCGAAGAGGAGTAGTTTATTTCACAAAAATGTGGTGAACTATGGTGAAAAATGTCCCGGGTGCCAATGGCAAACATTTGTCTATTGACATGCGCCTGTCAACAGTCCAGATTCTGTCTATTGACAGGCGCCTGTCAATAGACACTTCGTTTTATAATAAATAAATAAATAAATAAATTAGAATCCCTGCACGATCAACATGTCACGGTGCTTCAACCACAGGCAAGGAGTGCTTTAACTGACTTGTAAATCTATGACGTTTTGCTGTTATACTCCAGAGGGCGATAAAAATAAAAAGAAACATTTGCTTCTTATTTACGGCGAAATCTAGACTTGCTCCAAGTCTGGGGGTATATAAGTATCAAATCACATAATAAATAGAAGGACTAATCATCAGCGGTTTATAGCGCTAACTGTAGGCTGTTGCGTACATCATGGGGTGAATGCCTTCGCCCTGAGACTTGTGAACCCTGCAGGGTGTTGGTTGCCATAAACAATTAATGGCGCCAGACTTATAAATATGCATGAGACGGGAAGACAGAGTTTCCTTGAGAGTTTTGAAAGGACGGTGTTGCAACCATTGAATCACGTGCCATTATTCTTCATTACACTGATTATGGAAGTTTTACATCCAATAATGTTCAATACGGAAAGAAGGTAAACGATCAACTTTATTGAGTTGGAGTGAAAAACTTGTATGCACGAAAAGGGCCCGTGATGGAGACCTATTATACCTCTACCACTGCAGGCACTGTGTATCTATAGTATGAGTGCTATATCGATGTCAGGCTCATTTCCTGATCATTTTCTGCATGCATGTGGTCATCTCTGATCATACCAAGACAATAAAAGCTTCCTTATCAAGTTTAGATAACTATCGGCTACAAATTAAGGCCAACAACTCTTAAGGGCGGGGAGATTTCAGGCGGGCTTGAATACTTACAACATGCAAGGGGGAGCTGAAAAAATTGCCACTGCTAAGGGGGAGTTGGAAATTTATTGAATATCAAATTCCTTTCTGAATACCTTTTGGCACTCATTTCTTGCCATTTCCATTTTCGGCGCGCAAGGTGCACCAGTCTATGGCGTTGAATCCCTGCCAAAATTACGACATGCCTTTCGCAATTACGACACGACATGATGAGATGCAAAATGCGATTATTTGGACATGCCATTATGCGATGCAAAATGCGGACATGCCATTATGCAATGCAAATGGCATAGCTTAATTTTGGCAGGGATTCAAAGCCATAAAGGCGTTGAATCCCTGCCAAAATTAAGCTATGCCATTTGTAATTACGACATGCCTTTCGCAATTACGACATGACATGATGAGATGCAAAATGCGATTATTTGGACATGAAGACTTGACATTCGTAATTACGACATGCCATGATGAGGTGCAAAATGCGATTATTTGGACATGAAGACTTGACATTCGTAATTACGACATGACATGATGGGGTGCAAAATGCGATGGACCTGAAGACTTGACATTCCTATATGAAGAATGCGAGAATTTGACCATAAGAATATTCAATGCTAATTACATTTGATCGTGCGCAATGAAGACGCGCCATACAACATGCGGACATGCCACTATGCGATGCAAAATGCCGACATGAGGAGTCGGAGCTTAGAATTAGGCTACCTTTTCCAGCAAACTAGGGAGTCACCTTATATCTTCACTGCGACGTCGTATTTGCAAACATGGCCTCAAATGAGAGTAGCCAGAGGCTTGGCTGTGTAGCTCGAGGTTTTGCCCGGGTATTTGGGTCGGACGGCAAAACCATAGCTTTGCGTGGCAAGGCTGTGTGTTACCGGCGTTATACGGCCTCCCACAACATCGCCGGTAACACAAAGCCCTGCCACGCAGAGCTAGACAACCACTGCAGAGCTACAGGTCCAACCGTACGTTCTGATATGTAGCCTTTATACAGGGAAGGCTACATATCAGGACGTTGGAACGTGGCATAAAAACTCACAGCAAACACTTTTTATACAATCTAACCGGTCAACAATTATACTTGTGGTCTGAGAAGGTTATTTGGCGAATTTAGCCTTCTTTTCCTTGCCGGTCGCGGTTTACCATTTGGAACCCACCCGATGTCTTGCTATTTAGCCAACTTGAAATTACTACTGTGTAACTGTTTAATTTAGCTTTCCAAACTTCCAACAAAACTTTCAAAAACCGATAAAACTCAATTCCGCACCTTAATGGAGTTAGGAACGATACATTCTAGAAACTGCCAAAAAAACCAATCAATCAATCAATCAATCAATCAATCAATCAATCAATCAATCAATCAATCAATCAATCAATCAATCAATCAATCCATCAATCCATCAATCAACTTAGAAGGTAAATCAATCTGTAAATAATCACAAACAATAACGACCCCCCCCCCCTATTAATTCCACTGCTTCCAAACAGTTGTGAATTATCTCTTAAGGGACTGGACATAAATTACAGGGGGGGGTGGGCCGGTGTTTTTCGAAAAACCGCTGCGTAAAAAATAGTGACCCTTCAAAAGTTCATGCACAAAAATTAGTGACCCTCCCCCTTATCCGTGCATGAAAATAAGTGACCCTCCCCTGTTACTCAATACCCCCCAAAAAACCCACAATGTGTTAAAGACCCCCTTCTTACTTGCTATACTTTTTAAGTCGCCCCCCCCCCCGAAAGGAAGGCAAAATGTGGCCGATATAACGCGTTGTCCAAAAAATATCAAATCATATGTGTGTTATTCATGTAAATGTACTTTGCTTGAAGTGGCAGGTAAAAAGTGCATGCCTGTACAAAAAATGTAATTTTTAGATTTTATCGATAATGTTGATTCACTATACATGTAGTCAACTATAAGAAAACTACGAACGTGTATTTTCCAGTATAAAACTAGCTATATCTGTCATATACAGATGTTTAATAACTGATATAGATATACTTGATTAGCATGGGTTGTTTACAAGTGCACATGTGAACAAGATATTTGATTTTGGAATTTCTGTCAAAATGTTGATTCACTATACATGGGAGTCAGTATGACAAAACTATACATGGGAGTCTATGACAAAACTGTCGAAAGATTTTCAGAATTAAAAATTTGCACTATTTGTGCATATATGGACCCTGAATAATTGACATAATTGTGCTTGATTAGAAGAGGGTGGTAAAATGTGCATCTGTGTACAATAACTTTGTTTTTGGAATTTCGCATAAAATGTTGATCCACTATACATGGGAGTCTATGACAAAACTGTAAAAAAAAATTTTCAGAATTAAAAATATGCACTATTTGTGTATATATGACCCTGAATAATTGACATAATTTGCTTGATTAGAAGAGGGTGGTAACACATGCATCTGTGTACAATAACTTTGTTTTTGGAATTTCGCTCAGTGAAATGTGGATCCATTATACATTGTAGTCTATGAAGAAACTATGAATAATTTTTTTTAAATACAAAACTTGGCAAATCTGTGTATTTATGTATGCTTGATTATTGATATTTATGTTCTTGATTAGAGAGTGGTTACAAGTCCATGTGTGTGCAAGAAATTTGATTTTGGAATTTCACCGAAATGTTGATTCACTATACATGGCAGTCTATGGTGAAACCCTATGAATAATTTTTTTCCAATACAAAAATAGGTAAATCTGTGCATCTATGTACACTCAATTATTGGTACTAATGTTCATGATTAGACTAGAGTGGTTTCAAGTCAATGGTTGTGCAAGAAATTTGATTTTGGCATATCACTTAAATGTCGATTTACTATACATGGCAGTCTATGATGAAACTATGAATAATGTTTTTCCAATACAAAAATAGGAAAATCTGTGCATTTATGTACACTTGATTATTGGTATTAATGTTCATGATTAGACTAGAGTAGTTTCAAGACAATGGGTGTGCAAGAAATTTGATTTTGGAATTTCACTGAAATGTCCATTCACTATACATGGCAGTCTATGATGAAACTATGAATAATTTTTTTCCAATACAAAACTTGGTAAACCTGTGCATTTATGTACACCTAATTATTAGTATTAATATTCATGATTAGACTAGAGTGGTTTCAAGTCAATGGTTGTGCAAGAAATTTGATTTTGGCATATCACATAAATGTCGATTTACTATACATGGCAGTCTATGATGAAACTATGAATAATTTTTCCAATACAAAAATAGGAAAATCTGTGCATTTGTGTACACTGATTATTGGTATTAATGTTCATGATTAGACTGGAGTAGTTTCAAGACAATGGGTGTGCAAGAAATTTGATTTTGGAATTTCACTGAAATGTCCATTCACTATACATGGCAGTCTATGATGAAACTATGAATAATTTTTTCCAATACAAAACTTGGTAAACCTGTGCATTTATGTACACCTAATTATTAGTATTAATATTCATGATTAGACTAGAGTGGTTTCAAGTCAATGGTGTGCAAGAAATTTGATTTTGGAATTTCACCAAAATGTTGATTCACTATACATTGTAGGCTATGAGGAAACCACAAATAACTCATAGGTTATCTAATCCTAAATTGTTATTCAAAAGTTGTTCGACCTGAAGCTTCCAGTTGTTATTGATGACACTATGCACTATTCTGAACAGTTTGCATTCTGTCAATGTCCTCAAAAAATTAAAAAATGTACATACAGCGACATGAACGTTTGACACCGCCTATACCCAATGTATTGTCAATGGGAGAATGATGTCAAATAAGTAATCTCCCAAATTGTTATTGAAAGAGTCATTATAGGGGACAGTTATGCACAATAGTGTTGAATAAGTAGAAATCATGACAACTTAAATCAATGTGGCTGCTTGGATCATCAATACATTGTTTATTATACCTGAAATTTGCGCCCGAAGGGCGCGCCGAAAATGGTAATGGCAGAAAATGAAAGTGCCAGGAGGTATTTTTTCTTTTTTCAGTATTCCATAACGTGCACATGCAATTTCAGCTTTGATGCATGAAAAAAGGTGACCCTCCCCCATAGGCTTGCACAAAATTTTATGACCCTTCAAAAATGCTTGCGCGAAAAATGGCGACCCCCCCCCAAAAAACACCGGCCCACCCCCCCCCTGTAATTTGTGTCCAGTCCCTAAATATTAGATCAACTGCTGATGAGAATTTCGGCAAATGATCCATCAAAATTCTCTGTTGTCCTTACATATGAATTGATATTTCAAGGTATCGAAAACGACGAAAGCATTGATCACATGACAGATGTTTGTTTCCATCAAATCATTTTATGACGTACGGGAAACGTTCTCTATGTACCTGATAATCATAGCTGTTTAGAAGTACTTGCTATGATTTCCTGTCTTGAACGGCCTTTAAAGTCTCATATCAACTTTTTATCTAACGCCTTTCTTAAAGAGTTATATACTGTAACTGCACAGTGTCAAGGAAAATCAGGCGAATCTATCCGAGGGTAGAAGAATAGTCGTCATGTGGAGAGTTTTTTCTTAAAAATTACACAAATTTCTCATGTTTCTGTGAAAAAATGCAGCAAAATCATCGGTGACGCAGAGCTAAACCAAAAATCACACGTCAACACAGACACATGTACATCACTGCGTGCCGTCAGACGTACGCGTAAATACGCGTAACTAAACATTTCTGAGGGAACCTTCAGTAATAACAAGGATTGGGCCAGGGGAATTTCGCGCGCACCTGTACTGTAAAATGTGACCCTCCCTCCCTCTATCCTCTTGTCTAAAATATGACCCCCTTGTCCGATATTCTAAAATTTGACCCTCCTTGACTTGAATCACTATTCTTTCCGAGGAATAACTGAAACAATACGGAGGGCTGGCGGTTTTGGGAGGGAGGGTTGCAATTTATCATGCAATCATTTTGTAGGGTCATACATTTGCAGGAGGGTCTCCATATTTTGCGAAACTATAAAGCCGCAAGATGTGGCTGATATGCTTCACTCAAAAAATATAAAATCATAATGGGAGCCTATCAGGCAAACTATTAACAATTTCCCCCACAACAAGGTATAACTGTACATTATATGTTTGATAATATATGTAAATGTACTTTGCTTGAATTGGTAAGTAAAACATGCATGTTGGTACAAGAAATGAGAATTTTTGATTTCATTGTAAATGTTTATTCACTATAGTGGTCTATGAGAAAAGTATGAATAATGTTTTTCCAATACAGATACCGATACAGATTTCCAATACAGTATTTATGAATGCTTGATTATTGATATCAATGAACTTGATTAGACTATGGGGAGGTTAAAAACGGATGTGTGTGCAAGAAATTGGATTTTGGAAATTCACCGAAATGTTGATTCACTACACATAGTCTGTGAGAGAACTATGAACAATTTTTTTTCCTAAAACACAAAACTAACTATTTCTGGTATTTATAGAGACCGATGTCCTATATGTTTTTCTCTCTTGTCTTTCATCAGTTTTGACTGTTCAAGGTGTTTAATGTAGGATACCACTGCATCTTCTTTGCTTGTGAAGCTTGTCGATAATGTGTATGTAATTAAAAGAATCAATGTATTTCGTCAGTAATTTCCTATTCAGGAAATATCACATGGACAATCAAAGGTCTGGCAGTAAAATAAGCTTCTGTTTAAGTGACCCTCCCTCAAGATAGGTTTATAAAACGTGACCCTCCCCGAAATTCCCCCGGCCCACCCACCCCCTGTAATTACTGAAAGCTCCCTAATAAGCTTACAAAGGAACGTGAATGTGCAAAAGTGTGGCGTTTCCTTTCAAACATGGCGTCGCTTGTAGTGAGAAACCAGCTCTCGGCACACAAAAACCCGATATATAAACAGCAGTAATTTGGCTAAATAGCAAGACATCAGGTAGATACCAAATGGGTAGACTGGCATAGAAATTTAAAGGAAGGCCAGATTCGCCGAATAACCTTCTGAGACGCTCGAACGGAATACCGTTCGGCCACCATGTGCATGTTCTGTACGTTTCATCTGTGTAGCTCTGGTTTTGCCATTCGATCTAAATATCCGGGCAAAACCTCGAGCTACAGTACTGCAGCTAAGTCTCGGGCTTCTCTCATTCGAGGCCATGTTTGCAAATACACCGGCATCGAAGATATAAGGTGACTACCTAGTTTGCTTGAAAAGGTGGCCTTATTCATTCAAAAGTAAATATTTCATCGAGAAAATCGTCAACATACATTTGAATCTGGATGCAGCACCCAGCGCCAACCAACCTTCTGTAAATTCTTCAACTCCATCATCATCATCACTTTCGTCCTTCTCACCAGCAAGTCAGGAGGAAATCAAGAATATGATAATGTCATCTCCATCGAAATCTTGCAGCTTGACGCAACCCCACAACCTACTCAAAGGGGTCATTGACACACTTGTGCCAGCCATCAACACCATCGTCAACCTTTCACTGAACACTGGGATTGTTCTGAGCTCATTTAAATAAGCAGTTGTTACTCCATTAACCTTCACTTGGTCAAGACATCCTGAAAAATTACAGACCCATTTCTAACCTTCCATTCATCTCAAAAGTTACAGAAAAAGTAGTTGCCAAGAGACTCAATGCCTATCTCAACAGTAATTCACTTCTTGAACCGCTCCAATCTGCCTACAGAAAATTCCACAGTACTGAAACTGCACTTCTAAAGATCCACAATGACATTACTCTCTCCCTCGATGCTGGGCAATATGTTATCCTTGTAATGCTTGATTTATCTGCAGCGTTTGACACCATCGACCACAACGTTCTGCTTTTACGCCTCGCTCATCTGGATATTCAAGGTACTGCCCTCAAGTGGCTTTCATCATATCTCACCAATCGATACCAGTCCGTCATAATCAATGGTCATTCGTCACAATCAACTCCACTTCAATTCGGTGTTCCACAGGGATCAGTTCTAGGCCCGCTTTTATTCACTCTCTATACTACACCCCTTGGACAGATAATCCGAAACCACAATCTTAAATTTCACCAATATGCAGATGATAACCAACTGTACTTGGCCTTCACAAAAATCAATATTCCAACAGCAATTTCTCAAATCGAAGACTGTCTGGTTGACATTAAAGATTGGATGACATCAAACAAATTACAACTCAACGATGGCAAAACAGAAATCCTCCTTATTTGTTCACGATATGATCACTCACCAATCACCATTGACAGCATTCAAGTTGGATCAAGTTCCATTCAACTGGCAGACGCAGCGCGCAAAGTTAGATTCCTATTTGACAGTAGCCACGATTTCAAGAAACACATAATTCAGACCTGTCAGAGCATCTATCTACTTATCCGCCGTATTGGATTCATCAGGAAATATCTCTCTCAACAGACTTGTCTGACTCTCATGTATTCAACTCTTTCTGCCAAGCTAGACTACAGCAACTCCCCGGCCTACTCTACGGTTTACCGGACTCATACATCAGATTACTACAAAGAGCACAAAACTCGGCTGCCCGTCTCATCACAAAAACAAGAAAAAGGGATCACATTACACCAATCCTGAAGGAACTTCACTGGCTCCCCGTGTCTTACAGAATTCAGTTCAAAATCCTACTTCTCACATATAAATCAATACATGGACTCGCTCCTTCATACCTGGCTGAACTCATTGAAGTCAACACCCCTAGCAGATCTCTCCGATCAAGTCTACAAACCACACTTAAAGTTCCACGAACTCGGTTAAAATCATACGGTGACAGATCCTTCTCCTATTCCTCATCAGTTCTATGGAAGAAACTGCCAGCTCCTCTTCGATCAACCCGGACATTCGCACCTTCAGATTTCTGCTTAAGACTCATTTCTTCAAGAGAGCTTACCTGTGACCTATAGTGTAAAGCGCCAGTGAACATTGCTGATGGATACTAGGCGCTATATAAATTATTTATCCTATCCTTACTTATCCTTATTCAAAGTTTCGCCTCCTCATCCTGTATCGCTTAACCTCATGTCCGCATTCTGCGTGGCGTAATGTCATGTCCGCATCGCATAATGGCAGGTTCGCATTTTGCATCGCATAATGGCATGTCGGAATTACGACTGTCAAGTCTTCATGTCCAAATAATCGCATTTTGCATCTCATCATGTCATATCGTAATTGCGAAAGGCATTTCGTAATTACAAATGGCATAGCTTAATTTGGCAGGATTCAACGCCATAGTAACCATGTTCGATGATGTCTGTTCGACTAAGCTGATATGTATCAGCGTTACGGTACCAGCAAAGCAGGAAGAATCGTATTCACGTTCAATTTCGTATTTGAGGTTTCTAAATATTTTTTGTAGGGCTCAGCCCTTTGTGTCGCGCCAGGGGTTAAGATTAGAAATTTTATTTGTATTGATTGATGATTAGTAATAGTAAAGGATAAAATGGAATTAATTGTTACTTGCTATATACGTTTGTACGACCACTATGCCAAGTTTACCCTCTGATGAAAATATTTTACACACGTACACGATGTTGGACGCTGCAGATATAGATTTTCTGTTTAATGTGTAAAAATGTTGGAAATAAAGTGGCAATTTTAACATGATAACAACATATTGCGTTTAACAAGGGACTTATTGTGCCATCATTATCGTTGCAATAGTAACTGCACTGCCAAACTTCCAATTGCAAGTGAAAACTCACGTTCCGTCTAAAAACTAGCAATTTTTGCATCTAGTTATTCACACAGGGGGCGCTTTTCTAAATTCAAACCCAGCATTCTTTGCGTATGTAGTCATTCATATGCACGAGTTTTCTCTCTTTTCTATTTTTAGACGCGACAGTAATGATATTTTGTATCAGTAACAAGGTGGATAATAATATTTACCGGCTAATAAAAGAGATATATTTTATTATGGTATGTTATAAAATAATACTTGCACGTTTCATATTTGTTTATTTACGAGCACCCAAAAAACATGGCGGCGCCCATGAATTTAGTCGGGTACACTTCCGGTTACTCGCATAGTATATTATGAACCTGCGCATATAGTCAGTAAGCCGCTGGCGCGACTATTAATTTGTATATATTCCTAATGATTGTGAATTATGTAGAGAAGAATTCATTAATCAGTCCGGGTCATTTCAAAATTTGCGACGCTATACCTTAATATTTTCCCTCTCATTAGCCAATCAGCGGCCAGCTCACTATCAGTAAAAAATTGTACTTCTTGGCAACCTCTACATGCGTCTATCCTAAGTACACCATAGTGTGTTCAACTCGATCTTGGTATAAACTCCTGCACTGCAGCATTCACATAACCTTTTCGTGTAAATACTGTAGATTACTGTCAAAAATATTGTCAGATGTGAAAGTGAGGTTATGCCAAAACACTTCAAGTTGGCGTTGCACATTTCATGGGAATACGGATGTAGTTTCTGACATAACTAATTGTGCCGTATTCAGTCATAATCTCCAACAGTTGCGTGGTCACTTTTCATCATGGAAGAAATGTGCGAAGTTTTGGATTTTACTGCCTAAACGAGGGCCGAAAGTAATCGATAGTGATTCATACAATACTGGCAAATCTGCAGTGACTGCATTCTTATCGATGACGTAATGCCATCGGTGATTGGCTAAGTGTGGAAATAATATTATGTTGTAGCGTTGCCAATTTTGAAAATGACACGAACCGTTAATAAAAAGGACTGAAATCCCTCAATGATTACATCTAGGTTTGGGGAACCGTCATTATTTACGGCCTGGGGGTCGGAGGAATGTGAGGGGGGTCACTCAAAAATATGAAAGCTACAAGGGGGTTTGGTTGAGAAAGAAAGGGGGTTACTCAATTTTTCGTACAAGTCAAATCAATTCCTTCATTAACGTAAAAGTATTTTGCAGATAGCAGTAGAAGTATGATCATAAGAATTATCAGGGTAATCCATCAATCAATCAATAGCCATAAATGTTGTACTCGTTCGAATTCACAGTATTCAGCTTTGATATGTACCTTGGAAATCTGATAAAATCCACTGTATGCCATTATGCCCATGGACTTCTAGTATGACTCAATGTTAGTATAACTTTTGTACCTCTGAAGACTGATTAAATACACTCGATTCACTTTTGACATATATCTTTGATAATAGCCTTATTACATTAATTCATTAACTATGTGATTGCAAAAGATATAAAATATCATACAAATCAAACTTGAGCAGAAATAAATCTAAGTATAGCCAATGTATACCAGAAGTTAAATCAAATGCAGCCATTAAGTTTGACATATGGACTAAATATAAAATTTCATTGATATGCAAATGAGCTAGTATTCAGGATGTATTGCCATCAAATATTCACAATAAATTCGACTTGGTATGATTAATAAAAAGCAGAGGTCAAACGCGAAATCAGTGCATTCAATATTGATATACAGCCTAATTACAGAAATTCATTAAATATGCAAATGAGCTAGTAATTAGAACGTCTTGCATCATAAGTCGACCTTGGGACAGCGGGACAGTGGTTAGGGTACCGGACTCACTATCGGAATGTTGCGAGTTCAAGACCCTGTAGGTCCAGAGTAACGGAGTCACTGTCAAAGGATGGTGAGTTCGAGACTCCAACACGGTGTGTGGCCCCTATATTTGCCGCAATTACTGTTTTCACTGTCATCATAAAGTCCTGAGACACTGTCTTTAATCCTCTGCCTCCAAAATCCAAAAGATTGTAAACCAATTCAATCCAAGTTGGCTAAATTTGGTATAACAGCAAAATGCACTCACGGTTTGGACATGGCGGCCATTCTATCAACGCCAGATCTTGCACTGCGCATGCGTACAATCCCATGACGCTTTCAATAAACTCTCTAAGCCAGTGAAAAAAGTTGACGCGCAGTTCCGCCTGGTTTTTCAAGATAAATGCATCGGGAGTTAAAAACCTGATAAAAGTGAATGCATTTGCCAAAACGACTCGAACAGCACATCAGTACTGATGATGTTACAAAGTTCTACAACTTCATACCAATATATGAATAAAAAAATTTAATAAGATTGAACGGAAATCAAGTTCTACTGAAAACATGGGGACATCTTTTCAGTCAGGGACACCTTTGAGGTCTTCAAAGACACAGTCGCTTATGGTTTCATGTACACTGCAAAGCCACTGTGAGCATTAGAAAAGAGGAAGTTGGGAAACATGATTTCCATTCTTTACTTCAGGTGAGATACATTTGAAAGTAGAGGTGCTCTGATTGGCCATCTACTGTAAGTTCGCCAATGTTTGAAACATTTAAATTCGCGTATGCTAATTGAGTGTACAGCAGCAGTTGGGGCGACTTGCAGCGATTTCGAAGCTGTATCCTATTGGTTGGCTGAATCTTACCAATATAATTAAAACAATACAAATAAACTCCCTAAGTTGCTGTGAATAGTGACAATCGACCAATCAGATATAACCTTGCAAACACGCTGCGAGTCAGCCGCAGCAGTTGTTAGAAATGGTCCTCTCGGGAATCGTAGCCTGAAATGGACAGAAGATCAATTATGACGCAAAGAGGATAGCAGGTATGGATTTAGAGGTGTAGTTCAAGCCATCGATGCTAGCTTCTCGAATAAAGTGTGTCTTTTTGTGAGGGTATTAATCCGTCCCCGAACTCGGCGATGTGTGTATCGCGGCCATTCGTTTCCTAACTTCCTCACTAATACTTCTCCATATATCGAACCACAAGCGACTGTGGATAGAGAGTTATAGCAAGGGATTGCATACTATATCGTTGCTGGTCTGATGTATGCAATGCCACGTATAACACACGTGGATGGCATTGACTGTGTATGTGTTTGGAGTCGATGGCTTTTAACGATTTCTTACATGTTAAAAAAAAAGTCAACTAAATACGGGAATAAGGTTGATTCATCTATGTGAACAGTTATACACTTGTTAAAATTGAACTTTATTATCATAAATACAAATATATCTCAACGGGCAAAACATAAAAAGATTTGGAAAGTAGCCTTAAGTATAATCTATAAAAGTTCTTTGATGTCAAATGTACTGTAACAGTTAACCATTTTTATCATAGATAAATGCTGTTCCTCATCGCCTTATTTGAAGACGCCGACGATGTTTAGCATCCACGCAGCAGTACGCGTCTTGACAGCAATAAGCATTTGGAGTTGCGTTTTCATCGAGCATGCTTGTCCAGCTGAGTTCGATTGGTCATGTTACAAAAACAGAACTGACGGTGAAAGATTTGATTCAGTCGGGTCAAAGGTCAGTAAGGAGACAGAATACTTTGGATGTGATGTTATGTGAATTTAAGGCTTTACATCCATCGAAACTGAACGATTCAAATTATATCTCAAACTTTCCGAAGAAATCTTGAAGATGCTTTCAATAAATCAAGAATATAATTCAGCGATCAATGTACAAATTTTGATACTAGCGAAATAAATTACGCAATATTTACCGACTATTTGGAATTCAAAACAGCCACCATTCCTCAATGACTTGATGATGAAAAATTACTTTTTTATTTTCACAAAACTGAGACGGTATAAACTATACTAAAATGAACTCCGACAAGCTTTAGACCAGAAAGGAATTGTTAAAATTTGAGAGTCCTCGGGAATATCTGTCCTTGAGGCGCATTCTAATATACTCGTGCATCACATACAGCCCGGATTGTCAATCGTTTTGTGTCCGTATTATTTGCAAGTCACTAAAGGATACACAAAATGTCATGCACACAGTTTGTGTAATAGTTTGAAGAGTCTGACGTTTGGAAACGGAACCTGTTTCATGCTCCGAATGCCACATAATTTATTACTTAAATCTTCTCACAATAGTATACGCTTTCTCAATTAATTTGTAGTTCAATGAGTTTCGGTCACATGGTGTCATCGTTAGCCCTGTCTGTCCTAGATAAAGTTATTCAGGTACAGCTCCAGGCACTGTTTACACTGTACCCGCAACACAACATTTCTTTTTTCATAGTCCATGAAGCATTGTCCGGCATTTATATCAGAAGAGCTATTAGTTGATTGCTCAGAAATTTGTGGGAAATGGTTGACAAATATGTTTTGAACTGTTTGTAAATTCTTAAGATGAAATCAAAGGCAATCATGACAGTTTTATACCAACTTTGACCGTGGTTTGTTAATTTAATGGGACTGCAAACCTCGTAAGTATAAAGCTATTGGCATATATCTACGAAAGACAAAGAGCAGATAGTTTCTTTCAACGTCGAAGTCATGCCTTGCTCAGGGTATCCTCGATTTTGGCTACTGGCACCTAATATCCTCATTTTTTCAGAGCAACAAACTTTTTGTGTATGGGTATGGTATATGTGTTGCGTTTTACCTCAGTTTCAACAATTTGTACGCAACATACAAACTGGCAAAGCGGAAACAACCATATCATTATTATAGTTCACACTGCGACAATATCAACTATGACATGACAAACTAAACTCATTGCCACTTTCTATCTTGCAGAATGAGCAAGTTATATCATTTGAGGTAATCGACCCTCCGCTGCCGATCACGACTGACATTTTCCAAAATCGTGAAACCATGGTATTCACCGGCGATCATTGTGAGTCTAGTTTGAATTTCTTTTCAAAAGTTGGAATTGTATTATGGGCACAATATGCACCTCGGACACAAATGTATCAATCCTGCACTTTTTCTTTTTCTTTATTTGTGTACAATATGTGTGGAATTGCATTGGAAAACAAGGTCGTTTTTGAGATGATGGAAACTCTTTTCAAAGACCTTATCATTATGCCTAATATTTATCATTCAAAGCATCTTTCAAAGTGAGAGCAAGAGTTCAGGAGAAATGCAAAGGAAGATTATCCATCATGGAACGTTTCATAGACCATAATTTGATAACAAGTTATGGATTAAAGTTTTCTAACATAGAAGCATCCTGTGGTAATATAAGATGGAATAAATGTATATATGAGCCTTCAACATGCTGGGTTACCTGTGACAGCGGTGTAAAGCCTTCGTCAAGCAGAGTGCCACTTCTGCATGAGCGTACACATTGATATAGCAACACGTTGGAGCCGGTTTCTCCCCCTATATAAGAAATACAGAGTTAAAATACATTATTGTTTGACAGTTAATAAAGTGTAAAGTCATCTAATGTGTCTAATATTTGTCTTATCCGCTAAGTTTTCTTAGTTTTAGGAAAGGATTGCAAACACTCACATTGTGGCAGGACTATACGTCCAAGCCTTCTATACGAGCGACCTGTGTGGTTTTCTTGTTTCACGGGAGAGGGTTTAAGGCTAAGGGCATAATACTTTGTATATTGCATTTTCGCCAAAGGTGCTGTTGACGTTTACTTCCATGCTGTTTGGGCCATGTCCGTGGGATTTACTGATCATGATGAAATTGGACTTTCGTGTCCAGTCGACAAAGGACGAGTGGATCTCCTCCGAGTCGGAGATGTAAATGACAGGAGCATCGGTGAGTGTTTCCTTAACATTGTTCCATTCACCTCCAAGATATCAATATTGATACGGGCTTGATTACTACTAGTAGAATTACAGACAGAGAAATATGCAGATACAGACAGACTGATATGTATCCAACAAAAGACACAGAGGATAACGAACTCATACATAAATAATCCTTACCTGACAATATATAATTAATTAACTACATCTATACACGGGTGGACGAAAAGGCAGCAAAGAGCTATGTAGGCTTAGAGACTGAATGGCAGACAGAATAACGGCGAAACACTGGAAAGAGACGATACAAAGCTTTATAACCTGTCTTATTTATCTGCAAACGATAACTATCGTCTGTTCACTCGTCTGTTTGTTTATTTTTGTTTGTTTCGCCGGTGCCAATGCAGTTACAGTAGCTCATCCGATTCCGACAGAGTGGTTAAGTCATGGTGCGCTTCTTCACGTCCATTTCGAGAAATTCAATTTCGTTGATGGCCTTAACTTTTCTTGCAATCCTAAACTTTGGTCAGTCTTTCTCTGGTGCGTACATCACCGTTGTCATGGATGTAAAAGGTAAACCTCATCAAATTGCACAGTCAAATGATACTTGATCCAACATTCCAATGTTGTTTTCATATGTTGCTTTGGGAGATAATTTCATTTAAATTGCTTATGTAAACATTCTGACCTAATTGTTTATGTAAACATTCTGACTAAGCTCGCTGACAAGGAATATGCTGCCAGATCATAAGAGATATGCTAATGGTTTATGAGCAACTGGACGTACACTTTGTCTTGTCTTTAGAGTGGAGTCGATATTTGGTCATTCCCTATGAGAGACCAACATATATTACCCTTTAACAAGAGGAAATCACATTCAAAAGGCGAATTCTCTTCTTCAGCGTATCTATACTCAAGTTCAAGTTCATAAGCTATACGGACTCAATAAATTTAATTGAAACGAGTTGTGTGAACGTTGAGTAGTTTGGATATGATACAATGATGCCAACGGCACATTCCTACCGTTAAAAAATGGGTTTCCATTTGATGATTTTTAGTTAGAAATGTATTCTCTTTTGTACAATATTTACGTGATATGCGACATATAAAATATTTGATGCCCTTATGTAATGACATTTAATAAGACAAAACCATTAATAATGACTTTAAAGCAAAAGTGAATATTAATATTCATGGTTCAACGGTCATAATGGTACAATGTTCGCGTGCTTTTTAAATGTAGATTTTTCATCAATCAATTAAGATATACAACTAAATATTCTGTAATGTAATTTCTGTTTCCCAGGGTGTCCGCACAATAAATATGGCGGCCAATGTACTCACGACTGCAACTGTGCAAATGGTGGCTTGTGCCATGATTTCAACGGAGCTTGCTACTGCCAGAAAGGTTGGAGTGGAAATGATTGTAACACCCGTGAGTAAAAAATAAAAAACATCAACATTTTGATAAATGATCAGGGAGGGTTTAAATAGATTACGTTTGCCAACAGACTTTCCAGTAATGGTACTTCCACTATCATAGCCAAAAGCTGCTGTACTCAAAACCCGTGCGACAAGAACTCACTGGGCCGACTCTTTCCCCATTTGCCCATTTTGTTGTATAATTCCGGCAAATTCCTTTCGGCCTCTTTGGCAGTTTAAAGTCTTTTACACTTTTTACGAAAGGAACGTTCATTCATTCATTATAGTAAGGAAAACTAGGGATGTCATATTGAATTAGAAAACTGTAGAGGGCGCTCGCATTTTTCCTTGCAACACGGAGAAAGTCGTCTGTGTGTGTCACCGGTTCAAGAGTGACTGATGAAACTTTTATCCTAGGTGGCTATGCACACACATTTTAGCTAGGGAGCCATTTAGGAGCTTTTACAATGTAACGTCAAGCGATGATGGTGCGTCCTTCGGAGACAACCCTCTAGATCAGAGAAATAAAGATATTTTCAAAGAACGTCGGCGAAATAAATTTTGAACGGGTTGCCAATAATCATTTTAAAGCGATAAAACAGAGCGCATAACACATTGGCAAAGGCTAAAATATGTACTTAATGCGGGGGCGCTTGTCGATGTTTCTATTTCATTTTCTGAGGGTTGTCATAAGTTTGACAGAGATGCAAGACGATTAGACACTTCTTTGAGTTCTACACGACTAACCTTTTAACAAACATTTACAAAGACCTGCATTTTTCTACCGCTGCAATCGGGTTAATATAATGTTGTAAAACTACATTTCAACAAACTTAAAAACCATGGTCCTGGAGCTCACACATTTATACACGTTGTAATTGTGGTTCTATGCATACACGGCCCATGGATGCAGAGAAATTTAGCTGATATCGAGAGAATACTGCTTGGCTGTTAACGCAAGCACGTTGTTCAGTCAAGCAAATCTAATTGCAATTTCCATGCTCTCCCTAAAAAACTTACTTTCCACTTGTGTGCAATTTATCTCTACTCTGCAGCTGACCCTCTGTTAGAGCTTAACCAATCATCAGAGACCGCATTTTACACCGGAAATATCACTTTGACCTGCAAAGCATATGGAATGACCCCGGAGATGATGACCTTAATCACAAATGGAGAAATTGTTACATCAACGGAAAGATATACTTTGAGACAAATACGGTAATATAAACACTTCTATTTGTTCTGTTTAAGGACATTGTTCTATGGGAATCCAGTTTAAAAGCTTTATATCGATAGTTTGCGTACAATATAGTGCAAGTTTTTATCTATAGTCATCTTACTGGCGTTCTAAAGAATTAATTTGTTGTACATGTCTTGTGATATTGGTTGCACAAAGTAAATGTCGATGCGATTGTTTGATAAGGAATATCATGCAGTGTTTATGTCGGCTGCGCTATTGCATGTTTGCTGCGCGCCGCCAATCGTACGTAGAAGGGGCGAATCATCTCTCACTGTACTGAGCTGGCTGGCTGGCTTGGCATATCAAATATCATTGGTGGGACACTTTGTGTGCATTTGACCCGTTATCGACACCTGTTTGTGTATCAACTGGCATTGTATAATGTACCAAAAACATTTACATGAAAGGGACTAATTTTTCGATTTTGATACTTTTTTGAACTGCTTCAATAAAATACTGTTGAAACAATACCACCTGTTTGATACCGTATGCTGATTTCATTTAAAAGCATGTTAGCCAGTATGTTCAGAAAAGTTCATTGCCCTAGCTAGATAAGGTTTCTGTGTCACATTATCTCTGTTCAATTGAGAAAAGACCACAAACAGAAGTTTTTGTGCTTCATTGAATGTCGATTACATTATGAAAATAATTGCAGTTGCGAAAATTAGCACATAGGCCTACAATGACACTTTTACTGAAATTTTATCAGTTCAGTGAATGCCATGGCTTGTGACAAGACTGCATACAATGAAAGTCACAAGCTAGCTGTGATGTTACTAAGTCCGGTCTTTGAATTAAATGAACGGACACTGACTTATTTTTCTGGCAAATAGGCCCTAAAGTTAACTGTCGATGGCAACCAATTGCTCTTAGGCCGTGGGCTAGAGGGGGTCTACGTGCACCCCCACAAGATAACAAACCTGTATTTTTCAGATTCTGAAGCCTTGGGATCCCTAGAATACGAAATGGAATTTTAACAGAAAAAATATAGGGACGCAATAGCTGTTATGGTCATGTTTTGAAGGGTACCGCAAAATCACCATTTTCCAACCCAAATGCATTTTCCTCAAATCAGTCTTCTTGTAAGTGATGTGCTGAGCTTATTTTTTAGCATAACCTCACTTGTTTGGTATCATTGAAAAGGCAATTTATTCTTCTTTAAGATGACATATTGTACTATGTAATATCTCTACAATTTTTGTGAAATATGACAAACCTTACCCCATACCCCAAAATTTAACATTGCAAATTACAGTAAATCTCAAATTCTACCAATTTTTTTGCTTGGCATAATAAAAATGCAATGCTTTGTATGAAATCTAGTTTATTTGATACAGGGACATGTCAGAAATATGAAATAGACTTTTAACAGAAAAAATATTGGGACTCTACAGCTGTAACAGTCATATTTTGAAGGGTACCGCAAAATCACAGTGTTGCAGATTTGCATGCATTTTTGTTAAAGCTCTCTTCCTTTAGGTCATCTGCTGAGCTTCGTTTTGAATATAATCTCATTTGTTAGGTATCATTGTGAAGATAATTATTTAATCTTTAAAATGAAATATTGTAACATGCAATATCTAGTATAGTTTTCATGAAATATGACCAAAACTTACCCCATACCCCAAAGTTTACATTGAAAATTGCAGTCATAGCTAAAATCAAATTCTACCAATTTTTTAGCTAGACACAAAAAATCTGGCCGTTTTTGCTATTAAATCTGTTTTATTTGGTACAGGGACATGTCAGAAATATGAAATAGACTTTTAACAGAAAAAATATTGGGACTCTACAGCTGTAACAGTCATATTTTGAAGGGTACCGCAAAATCACAGTGTTGCAGATTTGCATGCATTTTTGTTAAACCTGTCTTCCTACAGGTCATCTGCTGAGCTTGTTTTGAATATAAGAGACTGGTCAGTTTCTTCGGCCTGGGGGGCCGGTGGATTCATGGGGGGCCCAGGGGGGTCACCCTGTTTTTGACTTTTGTTATAGGGGGAGGTCATCATGTTTTTGAAATGCCCAATAGGGGGGTCAGTGTTTTTTGAATATTGACACAGGCTCATCATTGCCTAAAATGCATCGTGTGCCACAAATTTCATCATTCAGTTGCATTTTTCGGCGCGGCCTTCGGGCGCGTAACTTTAATAATCAGATATATTTTTCAACACGCCCCACTTTAACATATCAAGCATACATGTATCAGAGATATTGTATGTTCAATATTTTTAAGCGTGCTCTTCTAGCTCATTACTTTACAGTTTTCAGCATGCCCTTCAGGTGCATGACTTTAATATACAAGGCATATATATCAGAGATATCAGGATATTTCATATTTTTCGGCGCGCCCTTCGGGCGCCATACTTTAATAAATCAGAGATATATGTCAGAGATATCTTGATGTTTGCTAAGTGAAAGTGTACCGTTATGAGATCTGCAGTTCGTATGAAAAACATGACAAATTCCTGATAATTTTTTGTTTTCTCTATGAGAATTCAGTATTAGCAAGCAACATGCACTAATATTTCACAATATATATTTGATACAGTGACTTATTTTGGAGATAGAAAAATGACAACATATCTTTTCTTCTCATTGATGCAACTATTTTCCTTTGTGTCTCAGGTTTTCTGTAGAAAGATGTTTTCATGAACAAAATAACAGTTAAAAAGGCAGTTTTCATCATTATTAGCTGTGCTTTTATGGTTTCAATTTTACAAGAAAAGGTCATCTCAGACACTGCACAGATCAGATTTGGCTAAAATAGCTCTCTACGGCTTCTCAGGAGATTTAATTTGATGGCCTATCTTAACATCCATAAAAGTTTTTGATTTACTGCTTTTTACACTTTGATATTAATGATTGACATCCATTTCTGTACAACAACAGCTCAGGACATCTGGTTAAGCATAGAAAGTGTGAAATACATTCATAGCTCATTCAAAATGTTCTGTATTCAAACATCAAGATTGACACCTTGAAATTCCTGTCTTACAACTGACATGTCAACAGTTTCATTAAAACACAGAAAGACTGTTTAAAATGTAAATATATGTGAAATATAATTAATATATATATATACATATATGTATATATATAAAATATATGTAAAATATAATTAATATATATATATATATATATATATATATATATAATATATATATATATATATATATATATATATATATATATATATATATATATAATTTATATCCACCTTTTGTTTTACCATTGTCGCGCGTGGGGGGGGGGTCACCCTGTTTTCGAAATTTGGAATAGAGGGGTCACCTTGTTTTCAAAATTTGGAATGGGGGGGGGGTCAGCCACTTTTTGACGTCGGCAAAAAATAATCCACCCCCCAGGCCGAAGAAACGACCAGTCCCTTACCTCACTTTGTTAAACTTGATTCATATAGGTCATCTGCTGAGCTTTTTTTATAGAATATAATGTAAGTTGTTAGGTGTCATTAGTAAGATAATTTACTAGTCTTTAAATGACATATTGTAACATGCAATATCTTGTACAGTTTTTATGAAATATGACCAAACTTACCCCATACCCCAAAGTTTACATCGAAAACTACTGTCATAGCTAATAGCAAATTCTACCAATTTTTTTACTCCGACATAAAAATTGGGCAATTTCTTGTATGAAATCTGTTTTACTTTGAACTTCGCCATATCAAAAATACGAAATGAACTTTTAACAGAAAAAAATATTGAGATTTTATAGCTGTAACAGTCGTATTCTGAGGGGTACAACAAAATCTCAGTATTCATGACTAGTATGCGTTTTTGTCAAATATGTCTTCTTATAAGTCATCTGCTGAGCTTGTTATTAGATATAACCTGACTTGTTAGGTATTATTAGAAAGGTGTTTTACTAGTTTTTAAAGTGATAGATTGTAACATGCAATATCTTCTTTAGGTTTCACGAAATATGACCAAAACATACCCCATACCCCAAAGTTTACATTGGACATTACTGTCATAGCTAATGTCGAATTCTACCAATTTTTCACCTAGACATAAAAAATTGGGCAACGTTTTGTATGAAATCTGTTTTATTTGATACTGACACATGTTAGGAATATAATATAGACTTTTAACAGAAAAAAATATTGGATCTATAGCTGTAACAGCTGTATTTTTAAGGGTACAGCAAAATCTCAGTATTCCTGATTCGCATTCGTTTTTGTTAAATCTGTCTTCTTATAAGTCGTCTGCTGAGCTTGTTATTGATTATAACCTGGCTTGTTTAGTATCATTGGAAAGGTAATTAACTGGTTTTTACAATGACATATTGTAACAGGCAATATCTTGTACAGTTTTCATGGAATATGACCAAAACTTACCCCATACCCCAAGGTTTATATAGAAAGTACTGTCATAGCTAACGTGATCAAATTCCGCGAATTTTTAGCTAGACATAATAAAAGAGCTCTGTTTTGGTATTAAATCTGTTGTATTTGGTACTGGTCATGTCAGATATATGAAATAGACCTTTAATAGACACAATATTTGGATTGTATAGTTGTAACAGCCATATTTTGAAGGGAAATGCAAAATCGCAGTACTACAGACTGGCACCTATTTGTTAAATTCTTCTTCTTGTAAGTCATCTGCTGAGCTTATTTTGTAACACAAATTGGCTTGTGAGGTATCATTAGTAGGGCAATTTATTCTTCTTTAAGATGACATATTGTAATATGCAATGCCCTTCATAGTTTTTCTGAAATATGGTCAAACTTTACCTCACACCCAAAAAGTTCAAATCGCAAATTACGGCTTATCTTAAATTCTACCATTTTTGCTACACATAATGCAAAAGGCAATTTTTGTATGAAATCTGATTATTTGTTACAAAAGTATGTCACAAGTATAAAATTAACTTTTAACGGGAAGATGATACAATTTAGTAGCCATTTGGATCATTTTTGGAGGGGGAACCAATATATTCAAAGTATGTGTTTCGGCAAATTTGCCCTGATACCTGGGTACCCTTCCAAATATGATCCAAAAGGCTACAAATCATAATATATTCCTGTTAAAAGTTAATTTCATATTTGTGACATACTTTTTTAACAAAAACACAGATTTCATAGATTGCATACAAGCATTGCCTTTTGTATACAAAGTTAATAAATTGTAAAAATGGTAGAGTTTCAGATTTGCAGTAATTTGCTGTGTAAACCTTGGGGTATGGGGTAAGCTTTGGTCCTATTTCATGAAACCTAAATAAGGTATTGAATATTGCAATATGTAATTTTAAAAACCTAGTAAATTACCTTTTTATTGATACCTAACAAGCCGGGTTATGTCAAAAATCAAGCTCAGCAGATGACTTATAAGAAGACAGATGCATGCGAGTTGGCAATACTGTGACTTTGCG
This sequence comes from Ptychodera flava, assembly GCF_041260155.1. Classification (NCBI taxonomy): domain Eukaryota; kingdom Metazoa; phylum Hemichordata; class Enteropneusta; family Ptychoderidae; genus Ptychodera; species Ptychodera flava. The sequence goes on along the minus strand of NC_091935.1, from coordinate 4,413,325 downwards.
ATACCCTTCAAAATATGACTGTTACAGCTCTAGAGTCCCAATATATTTTCTGTTAAAAGTCTATTTCATATTTCTGACATTCCCCAGTAGCAAATAAAAATATTTCATATGAAGCATTGCCTTATTTGTTATGTCTAGCTAGATAGCTATGAAAGTAATTTTCGATATAAACTTTGTGGTATGGGGTAAGTTTTCGTCATATTCAATGAAAACTATATAAGATATGGCATATAACAATATGTCATTTTAAAAACTACTAAATTACCTTTTTAAATTACCTTTTTAATGGTACCAAATAAACATGGTTATGTAATAAAATAAGCTCAGCAGATGACCTAAAATGGGACAAAATTAACAAAACGCATATGAGTCTGCACTGCTGTGATTTTGCAGTACCCCGCAGAATATGCCTGTTACAGCCATAGAATCCCAATATTTTTTCTGTTAAAAGTCTATTTCATATTTCTGACATGTCCCTGTACCAAATAAAACAGATTTAATAGCAAAAACGGCCAGATTTTTTGTGTCTAGCTAAAAAATTGTAGAATTTGATTTTAGCTATGACTGCAATTTTCAATGTAAACTTTGGGGTATGGGGTAAGTTTTGGTCATATTTCATGAAAACTATACAAGATATTGCATGTTACAATATTTCATTTTAAAGATTAAATAATTATCTTTATAATGATACCTAACAAATGAGTTTATATTCAAAACCAAGCTCAGCAGATGACTTATAGGAAGACAGGTTTAACAAAAATGCATGCAAATCTGCAACACTGTGATTTTGCGGTACCCTTCAAAATATGACTGTTACAGCTGTAGAGTCCCAATATTTTTTCTGTTAAAAGTCTATTTCATATTTCTGACATGTCCCTGTATCAAATAAAACAGATTTCATACAAAGCATTGCATTTTTTATTATGCCAAGCTAAAAATTGGTAGAATTTGAGATTTACTGTAATTTGCAATGTTAAATTTTGGGGTATGGGGTAAGTTTTGGTCATATTTCACAAAAACTGTAGAAGATATTGCATAGTACAATATGTCATCTTAAAGAAGAATAAATTGCCTTTCCAATGATACCAAACAAGTGAGGTTATGCTAAAAAATAAGCTCAGCACATGACTTACAAGAAGACAGATTTGACGAAAATGCATTTGGGTTGGAAAATGGTGATTTTGCGGTACCCTTCAAAACATGACCATAACAGCTATTGCGTCCCTATATTTTTTCTGTTAAAATTCCATTTCGTATTCTAGGGATCCCAAGGCTTCTGAAAAATACAGGTTTGTTATCCTGTGGGGGTGCACGTAGACCTCCTCTAGCCACGGACTATCTGTTTGTAATTTTCCCATTCTGAAATGACTGGCAAATGGCGATGGGGCGAATCGAGAAATTCCGCTTTCAAAAGGAGGTGGCAGAAGTTGCAACTGAAAAATGACCTAAGGGCAGCAATGCCCAGGGCAGCTAAGAGCGGATTAAATATGTATGTGCTCAACATTCAATGACGTCACTTATTATTTGAAAATAGTCCCAGTCCTCATACCTATCTGTCCTGAGGGCAGCAATATATGAGCTGCCCTCAGGGGAGACATACATTTCCTATCATTGCAGCGCATTGCATAGTGTATATCTACCAATCTGCCCTGAAGGCAGCAATATATCAGAGCTGTCCTCAGGGCAGACTTACATTTCCTATCCTATCTACCAATGTGCCCTGAGGGCAGCAATATATGTAAGCTGCCCTCGGGACAGACTTACATTTTCTATACAATCTACCAATCTGCCCTGAGGGTAGCAATATAAATGAGCTGCCCTCAGGGCAGACATACATTTCCTATCCTTACAGCATTGCATAGTGTATGTCTACCAAATCTACCCTGAGAGCAGCATAATCAGGGTAGACATACTTTTCCTATGCTTACAGGATTGCATAGTATATATCTACCAATATGCCCTGAGAACAACAATATAATCAGAGCTGCCCTCAGGGCAGACATACATTTCCTATCCTATCTACTAATCTGCCATGGGCAGCAAAATATCAGATTTGCCCTCAGGGCAGACATACATTTCCTATCCTTAAAGTATTGCATAGTGTATATCAGAGCTGCCCTCAGGGCAGACGTACTTTTCTTATCCTATCCATCAATCGCCCTTAGGGCAGCAATATATCAGAGCTGCCCTCAGGGTATACATTCATTTCTTATCCTATCTACCAATCTGCCCTGAGGGCAGCAATATATCAGAGCTGCCCTCAGGGTATACATACATTTCTTATCCTATCTACCAATCTGCCCTGAGGGCAGCTCTGATATTGTAATTGTAATTGTAATTTCACAAGGGGAAAGATTACAAGAAACATCGTACAGTGAAAGAATAGAAATAAATAATGCCATTGGTAATAGCAAGTTACAACAGTGTTTGTCATCAAAATGTTTTAACATCCCTGGTGAGGACCATGGAAATAGTTCTTACAAACTAGTCAAGTCCATGGCCCAAATATACTGATAATAAGGAATAATACAACATGACTTTAAGGTGACGAAGCATTTAAGATAAATAAATGAAACAAGCACACACAACAGAAGTATATCGATTGGGAGGGAGAAAATATTGCATGAAAATATAAGTCAGAGTAAAGGGAGTACAGAGTCGAAAATAAATGAGACTATGTAATGTCAATTTATGTCTATATAGTAGGTATTTCTTGAGTTGCGTCTTGAAAGAGTGCCGATTTATTAAGTTTTTGATGGTATGTGGAAGGGAATTCCAGTGTTTTACTGCAGCATACTTGATATTATTTTGATTGAATTTTAAGCTTCACTTTGGGTATAGGGAGATTTTCCTTAATCTTAGAGCGGGTATGATAGCTTGGGGTACATGATCATCAATATAATTATTTAAAGTACGAGCAAAACGGTTATTTTTAAGATCATAGAAAAAATGCACATTTGATATTTACATAGTTTGAGACATATAGAATGTTGAACTGCTTGAAAAGGGGGATGAGGAAGCATTATAAGAGAGGCAGATGACAAGAAGTTGTTTAAGATCGTCTCTGAGTTATCTGATACGAAAGCTATCAACGCTAAAGCTCTACCCAGTGAGATTCCATTGAAGGAACTACTATCTAGATTCCTGAGCTATTTCAACTCCAAAGTTGCCAAACTTCGTGAAGGCCTCATTAGTTACAGGCAACACCTTACCATCTCATAATTTACCAACTTTCAGTGAGGTGTCCGTGCATCAGGTTCGTACTCTTATTGAGCGGGCAGCTCCAAAATCATGCGATCTGGATATTCTCCTGACAAACTATATCAAGAAATTCGCCTATGTTCTCGCACCGTTCATTACGCATCTCTTTAATGCATCACTATCATCTGGTGTCGTTCCCAGTCATTTTAAATCTGCGATCATTCGGCCATTGCTGAAAAACCCGGACCTTGATCCAAACAGTCTGAAGAACTACCGACCTGTGTCAAATCTGCCATTTCTATCGAAATTACTTGAACGGGTTGTTGCTGCACAATTGAACATTCACCTGGCTATTTAACCATTCACTGTTAACCAAGTTCCAAAGTGCGTATCGCGCTCACCACAGCACAGAGACTGCCCTTCTGCGTGTGCATAATGACATCATGCTCGCTCTCAACGAAAAGAAAGATGTTCTCCTTATCATGTTTGACTTGTCTGCTGCCTTCGATACGGTTGACCATGATGTACTCCTTCACAGACTTCAATTCCGTTTTGGCATCACTGGTAAAGCTCTATCATGGTTCGGGTCCTATCTCAACAATCGTAATCAGCGTATAAAGATAGACTCATTTACATCACCCAGTACAAATATGACATATGGCGTCCCCCAAGGTTCTGTTTTGGGACCAATTCTCTTTACACTGTATACAGCGCCACTTGAAGACATCATTGTCAAGCATGACTTCAACTATATGTTGTATGCGGATGACTCGCAGATTTATGTTGTGTGCAAGAGACCTGATGAAGTGCAAGTTTCTCTTGAGATATGCGTAGATGAAATTCGCAGGTGGATGAGATCCAATATGTTGTTTCTCAACGAAAATAAGACAGAGGTGATTCAGTTTTCGTCACGCCTGAGATCAGATGGGTGAAAATTTCCAGCCTTAGGATAGGCGAGTTTGATATTCCCGGTCCACTTCAGTTCGCAATCTTGGTGTTAAGCTAGCCATGTCTGCAGGAAAGGTTTCTATGCACTATCTAGAATTGGCAAGATCCGCCCATTATTGGACAAACCTACAACGGAAAAGATGGTTCATGCATTCATTACGTCTCAGCTTGATTATTGTAATAGTCTCCTGTATGGTGTTAATAAGACTCAGCTGGATCGCCTACAATCACTTCAAAATGCTGCGGCTCGTCTCGTCTCACGGACTCGGAAATTCGATCACATCACACCTGTTCTTATTGATCTGCACTGGCTGCCTGTTGGTGCTCGCATCAAATTCAAAATTTTGTTAACTACCTATAAAACCATTCATCGCTTCGCACCACTTTATTTAATTGATTTGCTTGAAATTTACACCCAGTGAGAGATCTCAGATCAGCTGACTCTTTGCGGTTGGTGCCACCTCATGGAAACTTTAATAAGGCATATGGGCAGAGAGCATTCTCTGTTTGTGCACCTGCTCTGTGGAATTCGCTGCCGCCAGTGATTCGCAACGCCAGATCTGTTGACTGTTTTAAACGTCTTTTAAAAACTCATCTTTTTAATCAGTGCTATTTGTGATTGAGTTTTTAGGATCATCTTCTGTATGGTTTTTAACTGGGACTTTTTAACTGGGATTTTTTAACTGGGACTTTTTAATTTATTCTGCTGCTTTCATAATGTTTTTTTATCACCGTCTTTTGTTTTATTTTATTTTTATCAATTAATTTAATTTTAATTTTTTTATCACCGTCTTTTGTTTATTGTACGAGAATGGTACAGGTGTTGACAGATTTTGACATTGTTTGTTTTCGTTTTCTTCTATTGCTGTTGCTGGTTTTTAGTATTTGTTTGTTTCTTTTTAAAATATGTAAATCGCACTGAGACGTATGTGTAGTGCGTGTAAGAAATAAATATTATTATTATTATTATAAAAAAGAAATAAGTCGGACAATTTTCTTTGAAGACGAAGAAGGGGTTCAAGAATAGTGTAATAGGTGCTACCCCAGATTTCAATATATTGCTGCCCTCAGGGCAAATTGGTATGCGGACTGAGACTCTTTTCAGATAATTTGTGTTGTCATTTAATGTTGTGTACATACATGTTTATTCCGCTCTGATCTGCCCTGAGGGCAGCGCTGTCCTCCGGTCATTTTCTGCCCCCTGCGCTTTGAAAACATATTGCTGACTAGCCGACACCCTAAGTTGTTAGTTTTAACTCTACTGAGTCTGCGCACAAGACCACAAGATCAGCTAGGTCATTAGAAAATACAGCGAACTGGTTTGTATAGGGTACTGTTGATCCAAACTTTACAGTGGTGAGGGATGATATAAGCACAGGAAAGACGTGACAAACAAACAATATATTTTTCAGAAACTACAAAACATTCCTTCATAGCTACTAGAAATTATTTTCTTGCTTTGTGTAAGTGCAAACAGTTCAGTTAAAAATGAAAAAAATCCCTTGAAGGTGCAGCGGAGAAGGCTAGCTGTTGTTATTATGTGTATACATTAAATTAAATTGATTATGTCACTCACGTGATTCATTAATCGATTTCATGCTCGATCGATTCATAGATCGATCGGTCCCCGGATTGATTGATTCATTGATCGATCGATCGATCGATCGATTCGATTGATTGATGATTGATTGATTGATTGATTGATTGATTGATTGATTGATTGATTGATTGATTGATTGATTGATTGATTGATTGATTGATTGATTGATTGATTGATTGACTGATTGACTGATTGACTGATTGATTGATTGATTATCATCGACTTGTCATCACAGGAATGTTTTGTCACTAGAAATCGTGAGAGTCAAACATGATGATGAGGGCTTGTATACGTGCAATGCCAAACACCCTGATGGAAGGAAGTTCACTGCAACACTGAACCTGACTACAACAGGTAAGAATAAATACCTTATGCAAGGGACATATAGATTTCTAGCAGCAACACAAACTCATGAAAGTGACCTTTTGGATTCACTTCAAAGTATTACCTATTTCCGCACACTCTCTGGTTTTGACATGGCGTGTGTGGCATTTTAAATGAAGTCTACTCTGTTATTTATCAATGATTTTTTGATTGATGTAATCATAACAAGTGTACGAAACCCGTCTTAACATTTACAAATTGATGTAATCATAGAAATTGTATGTTATGATGCTCTGTGATAATGTACGGTACAGCGTCTAATCTAAACCACTCCAGGCTCACTTTTGCATGTTCAAGTGTTTTTCAACTTGATAAATTGGGTAATTGTTACAAAAGTTGTTCTCAGTAATTAACGACCGCTATTTGTACTAAATTAATAGTCACTACTAACTAGAATGAATCATTTACTGATACTTTCTGTAAATTTCCAGGTGAACAGCATTTCATAGAGGAACCTACCGATGTGACTGTTACAGCAGGTGGCAACATTACGTTGCAATGTGCGGTAGCTAACGGAGTCGGCCAACGTCGTTGGTTCGCAGATAGACATACTCTTTTGACGTCCGAAGACGAGATTGTCGCAAATTGGGCGAAGGAACGCTTTAGTGTTGACAGCGTTGCAGAGAAAGGAACTTACAATCTGAACATCGGAAACGTCAATACTGAAGATGATCGTGAATATCATTGTGAAGTTGGGCCAGCATATATTCAGAAGGGCATTGTTTCAAATTTTGCACAGCTGACAGTCATAGGTGAGAACAGGGCTTCACAATGACACTGCATATTTTAAAAACATAGTCACTATCCATCATATCGGTTTGCATTGATCACGACAAAGTTTCATATTGGACGTACATGGTACATGATTAGAAAACTGAAAGGTAAAGAATGAAACCAATTACTTACAATTGATAGAGAAACAATTGCTTTGTCATTTACCTAGACTATCTACACCTAACCAAAATGGGTGATTATTTGCCTCCTTTGATTTTTGACTTGTAGAAAAAGCTGCCCTGCCGTTTATAGAGGAAGCGTATGATTTTGCCAGCTTGAGTTTTCTGGCCGATACGCCCGTAAGAGTAACATGTCGGGCAAACAATGGCAAGCCACCGGCCAGCATTCGCTGGTATAAGAATGGCGAATTGGTGACTGAAAATATTGCAACCAAGCTGGAAGTTGGTACTGGGAATCGCATAAATGCGGTCAGTGTCTTAACAGTGCTTTTGACTTATGAAGACGTTGGTAAAAACATAACATGCGAGTCATGGAACGATGTTCTAGGGTACCATGATCGAACATCGGTAACACTTATAGACATTAAATGTGAGTACGGATTTTATTCTGCTATTTAGAAAACGGCAAAGTACTTCCTCCTGCTAATAATAGTTATGTTATGTATTTATTCGTTTATTTACTTATTTTATGCTGTTTTGCATAAAGATGGCGATGACATTATAATCATGGCGGTAGAAGGTCACATTTAAGGAGGTACGCTACCATTCCAAAAATGTTGGGACTTCTTGAAGTTGATTTTTCAGAAATAATCTTTATGTGTACATTGCAAAGATATGAAAAAAATATGGGGTACCCATGCAAATTTTTTGAAAAAACACATGCCAAAATTGACAGAAAACCACTAAATCTCCCATTTTGCGAAATTTGAACTTACCAGCATAATCTTTATTTTATCGCAAACGATTAACAGATCCCAGTGTGCATACCACATTTTTGCATTGCCAGGACAGCTGAATTAGGACAATCAACAAAAAATTTGTGATGTCTTGTCTTAAAAATTAAATATTAGACCCTAAATGTATCATTTAACTGTAAAATTAGTCTTTTTTAAAAATAAAAACTTCATGTAAATGCACAAATAATATTCAAAATGTTAAAAAGTACAGCAATATCTATCAAACAGACAGTGTTCTTTGATTTATAAGCAAAAAAGTTGGGGTCACCACGCAAATTTTCTTACTAAACAGCAAAAAGTGACGAAAAAAGGTGAATTTTGTTAGACCTGAGATTTGACCCTCTAGCTTACTGATATTATGTCAGAGCTACAATGTTAATTATTCTCTACTGATCTTTCAAAATAAAAATAACTGTCGATTTTTCAGTGCAAAAATATAATTTCGGTTGTTTGATTCATAAAAACTTCTGAAAGAAATATTTATAAGGTCACTAGTATGATTTTTGGCCATTTTGTCCAGTATTTAACGCTCACCAGGTTAGGTAGTCTAAAAGGAACATGTACATCTTCTGGACAAAAGAGGGCGCTCTCCTATATAGAATGGTAGCGTACTACCTTAAGTTTCGGTATTTGTACGTTGTAATCAAGATTTATATTCTTCACTTCATGCTGGAGGTTTCTGTAAATAAACCTCCGTCTTGGTTGTAATAGAACGCTAAAACGCCCAGTAAAAGCCAGTTGAAGAAAAAGTAACCCCTCCACTAAACTTTTTCTATTAACCATTGTCGATTTTATCCCTGTATAATTGTTCGCGAAAATGTCTCTATTACAGCCACATATTCATTCTCTCATGAACAAAGACTGAATGAGTTTGAGTATAGTTTCCCTTCCTGTAGATGCTGTAAGCAATCGACCAATCGCAGAAACATTAACTTGTCAAGGTATTTTTAATTACTGTTCAATGTGGTGTAAAGTACAAAACAGTGTTGTTGGCAATCTTCTCTTAAAAGTCAGTATTTCATCAGGTTTCGAAGATAGTCGACGACATTAAGAATGAACCACTTAACTTTACAGATAAGCCACGTGTTGCTGTAGCATACTTTCCACTCGCACCGAAAGATGGCAATGACGTCACCTTCTACTGCAACGTCGACGCAAACCCGAACAATGCTACATATCGCTGGGAAGTAGATCATGTACCGGTAGTACGGCAGCACGACACCTCGTTAAAACTCCATGGAGTAAAAGGGCAAGACTCGGCAATACTCGTTGTCTGTTGGGCCACGAATGACATTGGTAGTAGTTATGGAGCCGTCTCTGTTAAGGTTGACAAAGGTACTTGTAAATAACACGAAATTCTCTGGATTGAAGGATTGATAAGGGATTGGGCAACATCCATCCATCCATCCATCCGTCCGTCCGTCCATCCATACATACATACATACATACATACATACATACATACATACATACATACATACATACATACATACATACATACATACATACATACATACATACATACATACATACATACATACATACATACATACATACATACATACATACATACATACATACATACATACATACACACATACATACATACATACATACATACATACATACATACACACATACACACATACACAAACACACATACACACATACACACATACATACATACATACATACATACATACATACATACATACATACATACAACCGCGGCAAAGCAAGTGCATAGATAACTGATTGTAATACAAACAGAAACTACAATAGCAACAAGTACTGGAAAACCTTAAAGTATAGAAGCGGCATCTTTATTTTACTGATAAAGAGCTAATAAACCACGGGGTGCTTGGTTTAGATATGAGAAGTCTCCTTGCCATTAACGTAAATATAAGAAATCAACTTGGCATGGACTTCCTGAAGACAGTACCATTTAACGCCACCCTGCTGAGATTTCTTACTGACAGCGACAAAGTATAGATAAACAAGGCGAAGTTAGACTACATATTAATTACTATTAGTGTTTGTATTACAATCAGTTACCTATGCACTTGCTTTGCCGCGGTTGTACATACATACATACATACATACATACATACATACATACATACATACATACATACATACATACATACATACATACATACATACATACATACATACATACATACATACATACATACATACATACATACATACATACATACATACATACATACATACATACATACATACATACATACATACATACATACATACATACATACATACATACATACATACATACATACATACATACATACATTGAAAATTAGCAAAATATGATGCTCCATTTTTGTTTCCGTGTCACCAGTAGGAATCCTTCGCACTCAACCTCATATTTTCTTGAATTTCATATTCATGCTGTTGTTTAGAGAGGAGAGATATGCCTTAAGTAAACCTTTATTTATAAGGTAATGTAAATCAAAACGGTAACACAATTGTGACCTTTCAACCTCTTCGTTTAACTTTGCAGACGCAAAGGCAACGATATTGACCGGAATTCTCATGGGGTTCGTTGGTTTGGTACTGGTGACAGTAGCACCGGTGCTGACATATCGACATCGATACAGAATTCAACGTCGATTGCTATGGCATTTTGGTGGCTATGAGGAAAATGGTGTGTTATCTCAATACAGTTTACTGAGATATTTGAGTGTGGTGTGTGTATGGTATGTGTGTGTGTGTATGTGTGTGATGTATTTGTCCCTTATCCATGGCAATCCTTTCATTAAAAGACTCATGCAAGTGACTTGATTTCTCTAATGCACATTTTGATTGTTGTAGATTTGTATCAATTGAAGAAATTTCTATAATACGATTGGAACTAATTTGGGAGAAAAGGATCTTTTAATTTATCAAATTTATCAAAAGTGTTACTTGCCCTATAGCTCAAAGTCGCAGTTACATACAAATTACCCATAAAAAAACAAGTCAGTTTCAAAAAAGGAAAAATACATTAGCTTAAATTTGCTGATTAAACCAACATTACTACATTACTACAATATCCTATTTTCCCAGATTACTTCCAATCGTAGTAATTCCATGAGAAATTATTTAATATTGTCTAACGAGCTCGAATTACTCGATTTGTGCGGGAGTCTTAGTAACTTTTTGTGTCACGTCAGAGCTCGATCCACATATTCAGCACCAACTTACAAAGTGAATGTTTTTATACTAATTCGTAACAAATAACTAAATTTGATAAACTTGATAGCCGAATTTAACGACATTATATCTCTCGGTCTGAGAATTTAACGTTTTTTATCTGTGTTGCATTACGTTTTATATATGCGAAACACGACAAAATATATTTGACTTCAACAGACGGGAAGACCTTTGACGCCTTCGTATCTTATTGCGGTAGTTTGGACGGTGAATCGGAGGAGGAGAAATTTGTCCGACACATCCTTATTCCAGAGTTGGAGAGAGAAGGAAAATATATCCTATGTGAACACCAGAGAAACTTTGTCCCAGGCGTAGGTAACTAACTTTATTGATGTTGAGTATTAAAAGTCATTCGTAGGTCCCGCAAATTGACATGCGAACCTCTCGGTGTGAGCGCATACTGTGTGATAGTGTAGTTATATATTTGGTTTCGTACTCTCGAGGAAATAGGGTATCCTCTCGTGTTTCCATTTTCGGGTAAGATTTTTTTTTATTCGCCCATTCATCGTTCAGGTCAAGAGACCCAGAAATCTTGGCGCTTTTTGTTTCAAAAAACATGTCTGTTACAGAATTCGAATGCATCGTAATTGGTGATAGTTTTCCGATTTTGAAAAAAGCGGGTTATTGAATTGCCAGAAACGTCCATCTTTCCAACTCGGTTAAAATGCAAGAAAAGAGGCAGATTTAATTTTTTCGATAACGAGCATTGGTGCTGAAGCGTCTTGAAAGTACCATGTCGGTAAATTTATAGAAAATCGTATCTTACAACAACCAGCATAAAAAGGGTCAATGCGAATAAAATCTTGTATTATTGTAACATGTGGAAAAACGTCTAAAGCCATACATGGTAATATATGGCTAAACATTACCTTTTCGCAAATTGATATGTTTACATTCCACATTCTTCTCGCAGATATATACGAGAATATCGTGCGAGCTATCAATTCAAGCCGTCGTACGATACTCATTCTATCGCCACGATTTGTCGAGAGTGAGTGGTGTCGCTATGAATTCCTGAAAGCCCAGGAAGAAATGTTGAAGAAGAAAACTAGAATAATCCCCATCATGTTTGAAGATATCTCACCAGTGGAAGACATTGATGCCAACCTGAAAAGTCTGCTCAGGGAGATCTCGTACATATCTTGGCCGGGAGAGGGCGGTAGTGCGGAGAAATTCTGGAAGAACTTGAAGTACGCTATGCCAAGAAAACGACCAAATAAGACAAGAAACAAAAATAACAACATCGACAATGATGCGGAAGAAAATGTACCTCTGCTCTTACAGTAAAGATGAGAAGTTCTTGAGTAAACGGCGGATGTATGATCAACAATATATAGCACCTTGATATATTATTCTTGTTTTGTTTCGTTTTGCCTTGTTACACAAACAAAGGATTGACAATAAGGCGTAAAAAGCCGCTGATATGTGCTAGGAAGGTGACATCTGATTGCTCTATTGTCACTACTCACAGGAACTTAGGGAGTCTAATTGTATTAGTCAATTATAATTGTAAGATTCAGCCAACCATTTGATAATAGCTTCCGTGATGCTGCACATTAGCCCTAAAAAGTGGCAATTTCAACTCTTATGGGTAAATCCCCTTTTCTGCTGATTACTAATATTGATTCAGTTCAAGAAAATATTTCATTATTTGTCCCTTTCGATAATACGAACCTTTAAATATCACAAATCCCTCTTTCTCATGTACTACGATTATTTACAAGTGAGTCTACTTTTTTTTTCTTTCTTGTGATATTATTTTTTCTATCATTACAATGGTTCCTCAAATTGGCCAACATTGTTGCTTTTATTTACTGTGACAAAAATCGTGTCCGGATTTCTAGATAATGTAGGTTGGTAATTTTACAAATGTGTTATCGATTTCATATTTAGAACCAACATTTGACCACGTGTATATTAACTGTGGATGCACACGTCACTAAATACACCATGCACGGAGAACCCAAGTCCGAATATGGCGGCATTTTTTAAAGAATCGTATAACAACCGTGTGTTGAGTCATTTTCTTGACACTCGCAAACAAGGGGTACGAGAAAACGTTTTGAAAAATTTGTTCTCTGTAGTGTGAACATGCTACATTTGAATAGCACAAATAGAAAGGGGACGATGACCATTTGTTGCAGTCCAAAAGGGTGGTACTCTAGGCGGTGATATCGGCGGTGCCTAAGCCGAAGTCAAGAGTATCATCAATATTAACATCATGATTTTGCCCTTGCTATTATCATTGCACCTGACGAGATTTCTGTGGCCCAACCTCTGTGCAGAATATAGGTACAGCCGAGTCAAGAGTCACCGCTGCGAAACGGTCCATTTCTAAATCGCCATATATGAATTTGATGATTAAATAATTTCTTATAAAACGAAGACATGTAGAGTAGCGAATGTTGCAAGCCTAGTGCACTTTTGTACAATTGTACCAAAATGTCACCGACGTACAGGAGCAAGACCTTCTTCTCTCACCCTCTTTGAATGTTATCACAGAAATGAAGCTATTGATCCACCTAGTGGTTTTCTTAGACACGATAGTGTGTTAAATGGGATGATACTATTTTCCATGATTGACTTAACATATGCATCATAATGTAACCATAAATTTCAATATGGATCCCATCGTAATGTTCATGAATTTCACAGTAAAATAGCAATGCCAGTCTAACTTCCTTCTGACAAACAAAGAATATAGCTGCTGTAATGTAACGAAGAGATGTGTTTATTTTTAAGTCGTTTAAATATCAATATTTTCCAACATACTTCAGCTTCATATTCAATTCGCCAGATTTAATTACATTTTAACCCCTAGGAAATTCAATATGAATTTTAAAACCAGACATCATTTTATCATTTCACAATTACTTTCGATACCAGAACTTACTTTGTTTAATTCTAGTAACAGAGTGTTGTGTTTTTGAATTTTTTACCAGCGTTCCAAGTTGGTAGATCATCAATATCAGGTAGTTGACTGATAAAGGGTGGTACAGGTTTAGCTAATTCCCTCAACTTGCATGTAGGACTACAGGATTGAAATATTGTAGTTTTCTAGAAATTTTCACAAAAAGCCTTGACTAAGAAACGATATTTCAAAAATTGTATTAAAAAGTTGTTTAACCATCCTAAATTTCACGAAAAGTATGCTTCTGCCAGACAAGCCAGCGTTATCAACACATCAACCCGTCGAAGTAAAAAACTACTGAACAATTCTAACGACAAAAATATATGCTTTGAGTAAAGTAGACTTTATCAATATTATGTAAGTAAATATCTTAACTCGTAGTAAACATTGTTTTACAAGTTTACCGTAACACTCTGAGAACTACGGTGGCCTCTACACGCCAGTGGAAATATATTATTTCGAAATATGAATTCTTGTTTCACTAGACAATATCTTTTTCCCCAAGAAAAAATAAAGTTTAGTAGATATCACTGTAATTATAAGGGACAAAACTCTATGTTTGACGGACTAAACTTTGTAATTTTGACAGTGCAACTTTGATTTTAGGGGGCACAACTCTTAATACAAGAACAAAACTCTAATTCTGGTAGATGCAACTTATTTTGGCATACAAAACTCTCAATTTTTTCCGGGTACAACTCCAACATATTTTACCTAATTCTATTTTCAAAGCAAGCATTTTTAATTCTTAAAAAATATTCTTTTGTGAGTAAACTTTATGGTGGCCCCTACACGTGACGGATTGTTTTTTTATATAGACTAATTTTTCTTGACAATATCTTTAATGTTTGTAAGAGATATTATTTCTCCACGGCAAACTTTTAATTATGTGCGGGAGACATTGTTTTGGTAAATTGTTGAAAAAGACTAACAAAAAAAAAACACTTTAAGTTTTAAAAACTAATCTTAACTTTAACTTTTAACAAAATACCTGTTTCTCAAAAGTATTTCTATTTTGTACAACAGAAGTAAAAATTGTTAAAGAGTACCAACTTTAAACTCAATTTAGGTTTTGTTTTGAGCACTGTGTTACTTAAATGGATGATACAACCTTTATGTTCTAAGAGCAGAAATTTGGCATTCTTTAAAGAAAAATTTTATTTTCTAAGAATAAAATTAATTTCTTTATGGAAAAAAGATTTTCTCAGAGAAGTAAAGTGAAATACATTGAATAAAACTTGTTTTAGATGGAGCGAAATTATAATCTGAAGACAACAAGAAGTAAAAATTGTTGAAGATTACCAACTTTAAACTCGTTTTAGGTTTTGTTTTGAGCACTGTGTTACTTAAATGGATGATATAACCTTTATGTTCTAAGAGCAGAAATTTGGCATTCTTTTAATGTGGCATTCTTTAACGGCGGCGGTCATTCACAGCATATTCTTAAAGACACATATTCTACATTGAGTATGATTTTAAGCATATGGTTAAACAGAACTGAGAAAGAACGAAAAACAAAGAACGAAAAAGTCAAACCCACTTTCTAGAAGGCGCAATTTAGTTACACGGCGAAATAATTCATGTGAGGGCGCAATTACTGTGACGCATTGCAAACGCTGTCCAGTGCGACAGAGTAACATTTTGCGAAAGAGTAAACATTTTTCTGACAAGTGCAAAATATTATTTCAACGGCGGCGGTCATTCACAGCATATTCACAGAATATCAATTCGCACTATATAGAATCTATATGCAAGCTGGCCGTGTTGCGATTAGCTTTTTTTTCCAACGGCCATCGACAAAATTGGGGAACATATGCAATAATAACAGAACCAATGACCTCGGAGGTCGCTCTGTGGCGTTCTGAAGGTATTTCCCGAGGAATACGGTGTATTCTGCCGCCAGTACTTTTCTGGGCGAAGCGCGGAAAAGTACTAGCGGCAGAATACACCGTATTCCTCGTGAAATACCTTCGGAACTTCACAGAGCGACCTCCGAAGTCAGTGGGTTCAGTCATAATATGTTACAAATACCAGTTGAAGCAAATTTTGTAGATGCGATCAGAGGATATTATTTCAAATCAAAGAAATTTGAAAAAGTTGTAAATCTTGTTATTATCATAGTAAAATGTTCTTCACATAAATACCATGTCTGTAATATTGAAGAGACATTTCCCTCCGTAATTGTCATTGGAAAGGAGTTGTATCGAAGAGCTCCTCAGAAAATTGATACTTTGCCTAAAGTCATGTGAATTTTTGATCACTTTGTTGTAGTTTTCAGACACGTATATCTTTTTGTGGGAAAAATAAAGTTTGTGAACGAAAAAAAAATTGGCAATATTGAAAAGGTGTTATCTTCTTGACCATCCACAAAAGAAAAGCCACAAAATTGGTTGACCTGGAATCAAAAATCAATTAAGAGTCAATAACCTTTTTGTTAGGGACAAATTCGACATCTTAGAAGAAAATTGAGTTTCGAAAGATTGATCCCGTGACAAATGAGACCAAATGAACAAGTATGTGTCTTTCCGGCAAACCGACCTACCACAGAAAAACCCGCCGACCCTTGACATTGTTTTAACATTTTAAAAATGTTTCGACTAAATTTTCATAATTTTACCGTATTTTATTGGTCTCAGCCGACAAAAGTAAAAATAAAAAGTCCTCCGACCCACCCTAATATTTGGAGGCATGTTATCGGAAACGCAGTTTGTTTGTTTTTGTTAGTAAAGTTAAATTCTTTTAACTGATTTTAAATGCAGGGCAGCTAGATTCAATGTCAGAGATCATGGGTATGCCACAGATGTGATATGCTGTTTTGTCACGCAGAAGTTTCTTGTCGGAAATTTTTACAAAATATTTTAGTGTGCTGCTGCTGGCCAGTGTGCAAACAGCCTGTTTTTGCTCAAAGGAGAAAATGCCTGTATGCCCGAGGAAAGCTCCGCTATCAGACCACTATCCAGCCGAATATTGTGTATTACTGCGTACCGTTCCTGTTTTGCCAACAGTACAGAGTGCACGGAAACCTGTCGTTAAGGGTGAGTCATACCTCGGACATTGGCAGTTTTGACTCTGTTTAAACCAGCACCTTTTCTACGTGGAAAGCCATGAACACGCCAAAAAATTCAGGGACTCCTTCAGCGTATATCTTACAACTCCAGCTGCGCCAATTTCAAATAGTGGACCAAATGATGACAGACGTGTATTGTTGACGCAGAGCTGCAACAATGGGCAACGAAGAATTATGTATCATCTTCTACTTTGACTTTACTTGCGAATTCTGGTTTTACTTGCTTACCAGCAGTAAAACTTATACAAGACAGCGACATTGCCCAAATGAAGGTTGAACCTCTGGCCCAACGCCGTCTTCTACAGGCAGCAATAGCAAATCTTCAGCTTGACGCATGCGGAATTTCGACTACAACAAAACAAAACACTCCCACCGGTGATAATAACATAAACTTCGTCTCAGCGCCTCATACCAACCCAAAGCCTACGGCATCGCTACCAGATATAGACTTTGTCCAACAGCTCATGGCATCGATGGACCCAAGTGTTCCAGGGAAAACTGAACCAACGCCACTTCACCAGTTACTGAACAAACAAGTCAACGGACTTCCCAATCAAAATTCTTCGAACCTCTCGTCTCGAGTTCAACCAAGGGCAGACCTAGAACCATTAGTATATATACAAACTCGTAATAATAGTAAAGGTGAGAAATACTTGGACATTGTAGATTTTTTACCGAAAACCATTAATTCTTATGTTAGAGAAAAGCAGATTATTAGTACCAGTGAGAACGGGGAGTTAATTTTAGAATCAGCATCAAGAAAACCTCGCATTGAAAATGTAACCCCCACATAGTGGATTGGTGCTATGCACGTATCATGTACGAGTTAATATGTCAGGATTCTCTGGATGGAAATTCTCTGCTTAATTACTTGTCTTATATGGATAAAATTTCTCAACTTTCAGACAGGTATACATGGGTGTCAGTAGTCTTGTATGATCAGCAATACAGGCAACTTCAGGCAATTCACAATTTTGCGTGGGGCAGTGACATTTCTCATCTTACACTATTGCTCTCCGTGAAAAATCACTCGGTCAGCAGCAACCATTTAAGTCTACTAGTCAATTTCATACGAAACCATCAAATAGGCCACCAGCGCCAATTGACAACAACTTTGGCCGGCCCATTTGTATCGGGTTTAACAAGGGCGACTGTAAATGGGGAACAAGGTGTACTTATGCGCACGTCTGCATGGAAAACAATTGTTGTAAGCCCTACCCAAAGTTTGAGTATTCAAAAAACTAAGGCAGCCAGAACCATATTTTACAAATACAACTCCCTTTTTCAATCCTTACTCGTCGGGTTTAAATTATCATATCTGGGCCACTGAACTTCAAAATGATTGTGACAAAGATTTCCTCTTGGCAGGCGTCAAAGAGGGTTTTAATATTACTAACAAGGGTACTAGTTATCGCCCAGCTCATATGAAAAATTATAAATCGGCCACTGTCCACTCTAGAGCCCAAGTTGAAAAACAGATTTTGGCTGAAATTGCTGAAGGTCATTATGTTATCACAGAGAATAAGCCAACTATTGTTAGTGCCCTTGGCGCTATCCCAAAACCTGATTCTAGTGAAGTTCGT
Source organism: Ptychodera flava (assembly GCF_041260155.1). NCBI lineage: Eukaryota > Metazoa > Hemichordata > Enteropneusta > Ptychoderidae > Ptychodera > Ptychodera flava. Next base: position 4,394,722 of record NC_091935.1, on the reverse strand, counting down.
TTAATTCATGACTGTAGCCAACCTGAGGGTAGTGCCGTTAATGATTATGCCACTCATGAGCATTTTACATATCAGACTATTGACAATGCAACAAAGCTCATTTCGCTGGGTAGTTACCTCGCCAAGGTTGACCTTAAATCAGCGTATAGGTCAGTCAAAATACACCACTCTAATTATCAAGCGACAGGGCTTGAATGGACGTTTTCTGGCCAAAATCAGCCTACTTATTTTTTCGATACTTGCCTGCCTTTTGGAGCAACTAAAGCCCCAGGAATTTTTCACCGACTAAAACAGCCTGTTCGCCGTATTATGGCACGCAAGGGTTATAATGCAATTGTTGTGCATTTGGACGATTTTCTAATCGTTGCAGATGATTATCAGTCTTGTCTTGCCGCCCTAAACACTCTTCTTCAGCTGCTTCGCAATCTTGGCTTCAGCATTGCTTGGAATAAGGTGGTGGGTCCCACCCAAAAATTGACCTTTTTGGGGGATCGAAATCAATACTGTTGAGCTAACTCTTCAATTGCCGCTGCCTAAGCTTAATGAGTTGCGCCAGCTACTGCTTACTTTTGTTGGCAAAAAAAAAAACGCGCTACTCGCCGCCAGCTTGAGTCCCTTGCAGGGAAGCTATCATGGGCCTGCCGCGTTATCAGAGGGGGTAGAAGTTTCCTCCGTGGAATATTATATGTGTTAAAATATTGGAAACATTTTACATTGGCAATAATCGTGTCGATATTCTGTAAGATAATATAGTCGACACAACGCCCACTAGTATGCGTTATTCTAAAGAATTCTAAGTCTCCTTAGTGGTAATGCTGACAAGCTGCATGGAATTAATATTATCCTTGAAATTTCATATTTATTCAATTAGGGAATTCTTCAAATTTGACAGTCATGTAATTTTGGCTGCTGCTACCTTTTTACAGAGTTCAGCTTAGAAGCATGCTAGAGCAGGTAAAGAAGAGCATTTTGTTGAATAAGGTGTGGAACGTGTATCTTGGCAGCAGTTTTATAATTGGCTGCGGTTTTAACGCCTAAACAGGTGAAGAGGATGACTCTTTAGCTTATATGAATTATTTAATTTTCATCTGCCTGAATATATTAAGATCAGCATATAAAAAAGCGGGTATGGCCTTCCGAGATATCTGACTGAATTTTTATTTTTATAATGCCAGTAGTCTGTCAGCGGTAAATTTATCGGCCATTTTGTTATGTCTTAGCTTACAGGACAGATACACAATGGAAAGAGCGCAAAAATCGGTGCTCCATTTTGTTCAAGGTTGACTGAAAACTACACTAGTCACAAATCATTTACCGTTTCTTCGATCAAATGGAAACATTTTACAAATTTGGGTAAATTTCTCTCGTACCTATTACGATAGGGGTGCGGTACATGACAGAGACAGTGATTGAAAATCCTAGCCATTTCAAGAAACAGACACAGAGAGTATTGGACATATACATCGCTTATTTAACATATCACAATTGGCATTTTATGCCTTGGCATCAATCAAAAGTATCAATGGATGATAATAATAATAAGGTTTATGTGATGATATCAAAACTGACCCACTAATAATTTCCTTTCAAGGTAAAATAATATCACATCCGTGGGTATGATCATTTACCATATGATATAGGACCATTCCAACAGGTAAATGTAAATAGCAGTACCTGATACCCGGAAGGTATAACCTCACCCTTGCTGGCACTCCATACCCACCGGGACTTGTACAAAATTGTAGAATTTTGTAAGCGAAACCGTAGCTCACGAATCGATATATCGAGTCAAAGTTGGCTGTAATGTATCATTTGATGACAGAAGTGGCATATTGGACCACGATATCTCCATGTCTACCACGACATTTTTTTGAAAAGAGCTCATCAGTATTCCTTCTGAGTGTCCCCGTCTAGTTAGTTTGGATGCAAATATCCTTCGTGTAATCATTATTGATATGACCTAATGGGATAAATCTCATCACTTGTTACGTTGCCTTCCAGCGAAGCAGAATTGACATTTGATAATCGATTCGATAATCGCAGCTTCAATGTAGTTCTCTGGTCATCCGTACTTGGCATGGTACGTATCGCTTAAGAACACCTGACAACTATTTTATCATCTTTTCGCGTAAGCTAAATCTTCAAAGCAATTTTATTTATTTGAATTTCGAGATGCCCAATTGTTTCGTAGCTAAATGTCTTCTACGAAGAATGTAAACCCCTCAGTTATTTGACTGCATTAAAGCTCACCTTCTTCTTGATGCTTTTCATCCAAATGTTGACCTTCTAGGTGGCTGCATGTCGGACAAAGGTCAATTATTTGCTTGAATATAAGCTAAATCTACAAAGAAAGAGTATTTATTTGAATTTCGTGAGAAAAAAAGGGAAATTCGGCGATTGTGGCGCTTTTTGTCCGCTTCGGCGGACTTTTTTTTATCTTTGTGGTGCCCCAAAACGCCCTCACACGGCCGAGTAGTCGCCTCTGCTTCCTTGTTTAGGACAGCATTTTCTGACCTTGACTCCTCGCCTCACTTTACGCATCCCTAGGAGTACGAAACTGTTTTAATCACGTATCTTTCACATGTTAATCTCAAAATCAGGTACAAATTTTCTTGCAGATTATGGTTAAACAAGTTCTCCGCATGACAGTGAACTAACTTTTTTCCACAAAGTTTCCACCGACATTGAATAACACATCGCGAGATAAAACTGATTTCTCACCAACCTTTCGAATCTGAAGCTTAAGTTACGTAAGTATTGCTCAGGTCGTAGACCCTCGTTTTTCTCGAGGGTATATGCTCAGGTTAAAAACTCAAAATCAGGTCTTTCTTTTTGTACGGGCTATCCCTTAGTGGGTAACCAAAGCATTCCGCATGACAGTCAAGTAACTCATCTATACAAAACTATAATCTTCACTTTTGCAGTCATTTTTGTGATTCCACAGAAAACTGTTCATTTATAAAAAGGAATTTTACAAATTTTGTTTAACACGTAGTATTTTTCACTCGCTCAGTTCAAGCTTGCAGTAATGAGGGAGCTGTCCGAGAAACAAGTACAATTTAAATTTACATAATATGTTCCGCAGCAGACAGGTTGGTAAATAGGGGAAATGTATTCATTGACACAATTTAAAGAGTTAAAAAGGTGTACTTTAGAGGCATACGGAGAACGAAACATTCATTTGATATCATACGAATGGAAATAGTGCTGAAAAAACGGCGCTACTGGGGTTTTAATGTCGTTTGGAAATGGTGACTCGTGAAACGTAGCTCTCATATCTCGATATAATGCTAGCTGCAGGCTTTATTTCATCTGAGTGTACACACAAGTATCATGAATGTTGTGCATCATGTATATCTGATAAGAAGACGTCTCCATGGACAAACCAGAGAAGCGGATTGAACGGGGCGCATCGTCACGATTTGTTTAATCCCGCTGGCGTTATCTTCATCATAAATTATTAGCATGTTTCGTCTATGAGGTATTATCTGGGACGTGCTGTTGACGCTACTTGTATGATTTCATTGCCTGGTGAGATACATGTTAGATCGTGCTCACCTGTGACGCGCAACTAGATTTTCAATAGATTGGAGACTTGAACGTGACATACGCCATTTTCCGTACCCTTCGATTTTCTTCAGTTCACCACGACTTTATCACCGTAAGCGTCACTAGAATCACTCCAGATTTATTCAACCTTACATGTACATCAAAGACGCTGACACATCAATAGAATCTTCCCCACTGAAAGGAAATAGACATCTGATCCAAGAGAAAACGATCATCAGTACGTACTTTCTGTGATCTTCTCGGAAACCGGCACTCATAGTTTAACACTTCGTACTCATCTTGTTGGTTCCTGTTGCACCTCTCAGAGGCGTTTAAGTTTGCAGAAGACATTGCAGAAAACCCAATGAGAACAGTGCGATGAGATTTAAGGTAGACTGCGCCTCGGGAACAAATATTGGGACTCTCAAACTATTACAGTATTATTTTGGCCTACCATTTGTGGGGACACATTTTGGAGCTCATGGAGTAAAAACATTTTTCACTGGCTTAGTTTTGTGAAAATCGGGAAGTTTACTTTCCCCCATAGAGATGATGCATGGATGGTGGCCAGTTGAATTTCAAATATTGTTAAATATTGGGTAATTTATTAATTATTTATTTATTTATTTATTTATTTATTTATTTATTTATTTATTTATTTATTTATTTTATTTATTTAATATTGAACCAACAGCTTGGCCCAATAACAGGTTCGTTTGAAAACAAAAACATAATACAAAAACAATAAATATATAACAGTTACAACGAAAACAAACAAAGAGGAGAATTCACATAAAAAACGGCAACACAGTGAAAGAAACACAGAAATACATCCAGATAAAAGTAATTATTCAGAAAAAAGGATCTTACATAATCCATGACGAAAATTACTGAAGTTATTAAAAATATCTAAATTTTGCTTGTTACTGATAGAATTAAAATATGTCTGAGATCGTGATAAAAATGAGTGTTTCAAGATATTCGTACGTGCTGACACTGGTCTAAAAAGAACAGCACGACGCAATGTAAAAGCAGGAACGTTAAAATTAATCTGTGCAAGGACATTGGTACACTATAAACTGAGTGAAGGATTTTATAAATTTGCAAGGTGATCTCTGATTTTTCTTCTTGAGATATGGTTGAAATTTACTTAAGGAAACTTTGAGCAAAGATCTGTTAATTTCGACGCACGTACAACCTGAAGTCGTGCGACAGTGGACTGACATAGACTCATACTTTCTTATAGGTGAACGAGTGGCTCGATGGTTTGTTCACTGTCTTACTGAGCTGACGTTAGTGATAGGCTCTAGTCTGGATGACAACTCGCCATTATCTTTATCACAAGAGACATTGTTTGTTTCTGAAACATCCAATAATAAGATATCACATCAAGTTACTTTCGTCTCGAGTTCTTCTCCCACGAAGATGTACACGCAGTTCTATAAAGCGATACAATTTCTTTAGAGTGAATATTGGAGTAATTTTCTCGTTTCTCGTTTGTTTGAGAGGCTCATAAATAGAGTGGATATATCATATTTACTCTGTTCAGTTTAATTAATTTATTAGCTGGCTCAGTACATGATTTGATTTCTTTGTAAAGTCGTCACATGGCATTGCATAGTTCGAAGACTGCAATACTACATATGCAAAAATTTATACGGTATGCAATTTTTGCATATGTAGTAAACTGCAGTCTTCAGGCGATGCAATGCCATATCAGTTTTATTAAGACTTAGTGGTTTTGCCGCCCTAAAATACTATAACTTCCTACCCATCGGGTAAAATAAAGCTCCCATGATATCACAATCTGTGGAATCAAGAAGTCACGATTCAATTTTGAGGAAAAAACGTGTAGCGTGCATGACGAAGACTGAAAGTCATGAAAAGGGTAAAAAATGTCACGAACTGAAAGGGTTTCTTCAAGATTATAATATGAAATCCCAACACTAAATCAAAGGCAACATTGAAATTGACGTCTTCAGTTACATATAGTGACATTTAAAGACTTCTTTCAGTTGGGTCGAATGCTCCGGATGCATGTCAGGAATAATTTTACCGGTGAGCTTAATTACAGCAAAAGAATTACGATATTCTGACATACTGTGCCTAAAAGGTACGAAGATCAAAAACATGACAGCGCGCCCGGCATCTGTGGTCTTCATTCAAATTACGTCAGAGTAGATCTACAGATCCTGGAGTCTGTGTTGCTCATCTTAGTTAATGAAAACACCAGGCTACATGTAGTTCGTATCACAGTCATTTTTTTCTCAGACAAAAGACAATGCTATTGTTGTAGTAATGGTGTAAATTGAAAACAATGAAATACTTTACAAACTTCAAGACGAGGTCTCTCTTCATAAGTGAAGCCGAACATTAACAACCGAACGTGAAGAGAAAGAATATTGTCCGGATTTGTTCAATACCACAGCTATAAGACTGTTCCCAAAATGTAAGATAGTATATTATTTTCAGTCTATCGAGAATTTTTTCCTCAGATGTGTTTCAGTGCTTACTGCCAATAATCTCGATAATATTAAAGTAAAATAGTTGCTTATGCAGTGACCATAACGCACCTTGCTAGAATTATAATAAAAAGTTCTCTTATTAATTCATTCACACATTGAAGAATATCAAACGCCATACATTAGTCCGGTGACTTGGTTTCATTGGGTATACAAGCTCCGATTGAAGCGAAAATTCAGATGTGCGGCAGTATGGTTCATTTTTGGTACAGTCCTGAAACTCGATCACACTAATTAATGTTTGTCGGTTTTTTTATATCTGAACGAGTGTCAAGCGAGTCTGAAATGTTCGTACACGATATAATAAGCAATTATTTGTTTGATCTTAAAGCCATCTCGCCATGATATCATAATTCCGGAAAAAAAGCCACCTTTGTTGTCAAACTAAACTTCGACCATACTCTTTCACGCCATTAAAAAGTTGTGCATTAAGTAAATCCAATGCAGGCTGAAGACTGTTCTTTGTGAACCAATTGATTGACATCGCTGTTCAGGGTACAGTCTGGAACCCTTCCACTCAATAGATTACACCACGTCTCTTTCGATACACAAAACACTGTCCGTATCCGTTTGGCAGGCTGAATCGATCGTCAATGTACAGAACTCCTCTTTCGCGATTGCGGTTCACTTGACAGAGGGTAAATTGACTATTGACACAAAGTAGACTGAATTTCGCTTAGCCCTTGCTGTTACTTGTATGAAACAGAATGATGCAAAACGAAGTGCTGATGATGAAATATCCGTATGTCTAACCCAGCAGAAATTTTCATTTTCTACCACGATAAGCTTACAGGCAAAGTGTCGACTCTTTATTTTTTTCCGCTCTTTTCTGCGTGAATACGAAGAAACAGTTAGCACATTTGTTCTAGATTAATATACGCGAGGATGAGAAACACACATTTTCATTTTTGGCTATTTTAGTCGTACGAAAATACTTGCTCCTGGCTACTGCCGTTTTAAGCCGATTAAACAGAGAGACCGCGTCATCTAAATTGCCTTCGTTCGCACCGTAGGCGATTTTGTTTCCTGCTAACGAGTGACGCTTCAGAAAGCAAGGCCTCGTGTGGAGGAGCTCGATGATAAAAATTATGTACAAACACAAGCTATGAACTTTTCCCGTGGTATAACGGTAAAAGCAATGAGTATGGATATTACATCGAAGAGATGCTCAAGTCAAACCAATCGGAATCGAAGTCAGAATCCTCCGTACCTACACACCTAGCAAAGAAGTAAGCTATTAAACCCATTCGGCTACATCCCAAGACTCAAGACATTTATCTCGGTAACTTCGACACTTGTTCTAACTGTGCACAGTGAGTAGTCGTTGCTACTACCTTATTGTTTAAAAATATCCAGGTAATGTTATTTTTTTCTTTGTCAATTAAGTACAAGTCTAGGTCTAATCTTGGAGTAATGCAATGAAACGTCTTAGTGAGAACATGCAGTTGAAATTCTTATCATAATGCTGTTGGATTAAATCACATTTCTCACCAACATTACAAACATGTTTTGAAGATTTAAACTTACAAAGCGGTATGTCCTACCCCTGCAAGATAATCTATTAATCTCTCAGGGTTTAGAATTATCCATATTGATGATCAGAACTCAAAATGTTCATCTCTTTATCTACATATTTGTGAAGCAAAAGTCAAGACAAGAATCAAGAATCAATTATAATCTAGAAGGACGTCGCATCATAGTTGAGGATGCAACTTCTATGCTGATGAAAAGGGACAAATTTACTCCTTGCTGATGAACTTAAACATGAATCCTGTGAGATGAAAACTGTCGAATGAAATTTGGGGATGGACTGATGTAGCTTTGAAAGGGGCGCTCAACATGAAAATGTGGAATGGCTTTATTCCCATTTGATATCTTTACCCGATATCTCATCTTATACCTCCGCCCATTTGTGTAAAATTTGACAGGGCCTATCTTTTTTCATATAAACGAGCACGTATGTGCTAATGGCTGAGGATCGACTTCCTCATAATTTACATATTGTCCGGGTTTCATATAACTTGTTACGAAACTATTTTTCGTGATATCGTTGATGCTGTTTACTGTCGTGAAGTAACGTCTGCTAGCGAGGACGAAATAATTTGTTGATTGCCTCTATCACCCGTACCGCCACGATTCGGGAGTGGTATCTGTCTTGGGTCACCAGCATTTGGTGTTGTGTTTTGAGTTACGCTGGTTGTATTTCCGAAGAACAACTTTCCTGTCAGAAACTCTCTGTACGCGTCTCTGAAATTCTTGTTGCAGCCGCCATACAGGATGGGATTGACAGCGCCGGCGATGTGTTGACAGGGATAAACTAAGATAAAGGCATCGACTGGCGTTGGTGCTCTTAATGCAGCATACGTGGTGGTCAAAATAACGTTCGGCAGATACCCAAGGGCTACCAGAAAGAACACGACCAACAGAACCTTTAACAATCTCACTTCATGGGCGTTCGGTCCCTGGTTTGTTCCAGTCTGGTTGGCAGCATGGGCCTGGATGCGTAGTCGACTTTTTCGAACGTATGCGAAAATCAGGATATAGAAGATGACAGTTACCACACTTGGAACGTAAAAGCTCATAACTACCTTAAGATACTCAGCATATCCGCGACAACGAAATACGACGGGAGAGTAACCAGCATGTTTTGACAGTATATAAGCGTAGGTGACAGATGGCAACACCCAGGCTGCCACTATTGCCAGTGTGACCGATATTTTGTTCGTGACTCGATGGTAGATTTTCTTGTGAACAACGTAGATGTAACGGTTGATCGACGTGAACGCTGTTAGGTACAGTGAGACTCCTAGACACGAATTTTGGATGATGGTGTGTGCTATACAGATATCCAAACCGAGACGCCATCCCCGATGCAGGTATGCGTCAATAGCGAACGAAGAAACCAAAACGGCTGCCAAAATATCAGTCAGGCTCAGGTTGACCAGAAACATGTTCGCTGCGGTACGCAGTTTCTTCTTGAGGATAACTGCTCCGATGAAGAGCAAATTACCGACAAGTGTCGTGGTGGTCAAAATTATTTCCACTATAACAGAAACTTGGGTTGTCCAAACTTGTGAGAACCGGACAGATGTCCCGTTCACAGCTACGCTTGTATTCATGGTTCCACTGACGAAGTTCGAAAGATGGAATGACAAACGACGTAGAGTAACAGTGGCTGATCTTATATTTTCTCATCTACGTCTGAAGTTTTATATCATGATAATTATGCAAGCCAATTTGCATTCCACCAACCACATTGCTGTCTGTAGAGCTATTTAGCGCCCTCTGCAGTCGTTATGGTGGAAGCGACCATTTCTACCTGTACTTCGTAAGAGTCTGTGATAAAAATGAATTTGTGCAAGCGATGCAGGATAGTTGTGACTGTTTTTGTGGGTTTTTTTCTCATTGCGATGCAGTAGAGTTATCGCCTGGAAAACTTATTGCCGGTCGTGTTAGCGCTACGTATGCCCAAACGCACTACTGTCGTTCATCTCACGCAGGCGCAGATGCCATTCTCTGTTCAACTTAGTGTCTTCTCAATCAAAGCATTTCCCAAAAAAAGTAACATAAATGCGTTATAACTTGCTAAAATGACTTTATTTTACAGACCTAAACCAAGTCTAAATTCTTATTTCTTGAAATATGCTGTCAAAGCATAGCTGTCTACCGAATGTGAATTACTTTGAAAAATGTTGGTTATTTCTCTACAGGTTGCAGCGCCATAACTGTCTTCTGAGTCAAAGTACTCACACTTGCAAGGCAAAATAATGAGACAATATGGCACCATAAAAAATGTCTTAAGCCTAATGTATCCATACAGACAAATAACTAGATACTCCCGGGGGTTATCAAATGGTTGTAGACATGCAAAATACATATTTCCTGTACTAGGACACTTTCCCAGTTAAAAAAAAATACCATCATTTCTCTCAAATTAAATTCCGCAAGGTTTGAGAAATTTCCATAAGATTGCCTGTCACTATGAAGTGTTTTGGACGGAAGCAATAGCAGATTCATTGGAAATAACTATAGCTAGCGACCGTGAACTTCTTAACATCGTTGGCTTTCCTGGAAAATTTCCATTCTGAAAGAAAAAGTAGAACCTGCATGTGATTTAACTGCCTAAGCTTCAGATTCTAGATACCTTATAGACACTTTCAGATTATATTTTTTTTCTCACTTATAGAAGTCCCAAACCCCGATAAAGAATACATTGTCTGAAAGCCCTGATATTGGGAAATCCGATTGTGCACAGTACACAGTCATTATTTGCATAATAGTCACGTGACAAGCGTTTTGCTTAACCTTCCAAAATTTGTTTTCCCCCTTTAGCGAACACGCTGTAAGCTTACGATTTCCGGGGAAAATGTGTGTATTGACAAGCTTTGGTAATATCCCTCAAATTTGTGTCTGGGATTTCCTTTCTATGCCTTTCTTTTTTGTTATACACTATTAAAGGTGTTAGACTAAGGTGCTTTTCAAGGAATTGTAATTGTTGCGCCATATAATTTCAATGGAGACTCGCAAAAAATCGCAGAGACGGATTTGAAGGGTAGTGCTAAAGCTTGTCAATGCATAAATTTCAACCGAAAATCGTGCAGCTTGTTCTCTAAAGAGAGAAAAAACAATTTTTTGAAAACGCTTGTCACGTGACTATTATGCAAATAATGACTTGTACTGTACACAGTCGGTTTCCCAATATCAGGGCTTTTAGAAAATATATACGTTATTGGGGTTTTGGACTTTTAGAACTAAGAAACAAATAAAACTCTGAAAGTGTCTATACGGTATCTAGCTACCTTAACGACCAAAGCGACATCTCTGTATATGTCCATGTAAATGCCTACATCTGCTTCTTTTAGTAAATTTTCTCTTTTTTTCTTGTGTCGCAGACACTAAAGACTTCACGTCTACTCCCTATAAACGTGCTTAATTCTGCTATTCAGTTTATCAGCATGCCTGGCACAAATGTAGCCTGAATTCATTCGACTAGGAGTTCCAGATTGACAGTTAAATACGTCATAGTGCGTCAAATAATTTACCATAACGAAATGATTGAAATCAAACATAATTCTATGTTCCCTAAAGACTAATTATGAAATACCAATAACAGAACATTTAATAGTTTCATTTCCATTTCCACCGATTTGACTCCGGGGTTTACAGTTTTTGTGTACTATTTTAATAAAAGGAAACTAAAACCATTAAACTGTGGTAGCTGAACTCTCTTGTGTTTTATTGACTAGAGATGATTTCAGTTTGATTCAAGATTTAGCATTGTCAGAAACAGAATCATAGCATTAGTTTGCAGTATTTGCAAATGCTCTCAGTTCAGTAACTGAAAAGCCCTGATTAACAATACAGCTCTGCTACATGAACCGAGAAAATGTATAATAACCAGACTGAAGTATGGCTTCCCTTAAAGATGCCTTACTGACGTTGTACCAATATACGTATTTACATATAAAATGCCAAAATGTAAACAATATGTGGTTATCATACAATTATACAATGGCCTCTCTGTCCACAGGAAGAGACTGAACGTCTGTTTAGGACAACCTCTATGGACAGAGCATGTGTACTCATCAGTAAGATAATCTGATTTTCTGAATCTAAAACGTATTTTCTTTACGTGATTTTACTTAAATTTTACCCGTATTCAATTTATTTAAGTTATCGTCAGTTTTGCATGGAAGTCAGAAACACCGTTACCAGAGGCCATCGCTTGTCAAAGTCAATACAAGCCCCGCCATTTCCATTCTATATATCGCTAGTCCTTTTTTATCGAAAACATGAAATAATCACGTGTCGATTTTGCTTTGCGGAATGAGAATAAAGTCGCATCATACTTTAAATAACGGTAAGAAATTCAAGTACAAGTACATGATCAAAGAATAGGCTTATGTACAATTATTTTGTTGAGCTTCAGGGATAATTGTTTAAATACCATTATTTCAAAACTGAGTATAGCTATAGCTATCATGTTCACAGCTTTTATATAAAAAACGAGGGACATCGCTTTTTGATGTCAAGAAATTTAATTTGAGGTATGTAATGAAGCTCTTTCTACCGGTCACGAACACACGCGACAGAATGGTCAGCCCTCGGCAGTCTAGGCAAAGTAACGAATTCACCAATAGTTCTAATTTGATGTGGCCAGTGGCAAAGTCATCGCTTTAAATGTTAGTTTTAAAATCTACTGTGACAAACCACAGCCTGGCATTCAATCGATGAATAGATTGTCTCTTTGTCTCGGAAAGAGTCATGACTAAAGTGTACATAGTATGTGGCCTACTAAGCTGCGTCAGTGATACTCTCGCACAGTGCCTGTATAATGTGGCATTGGTTTTTGGAAAACCGTATATATTCTGTGGTTCTGTCATACGCATTGATTCTCTGAAGACCTAGCTTCAGGTAGAATTGCGCCTCACAATTCAAAGAATGTAACTTTTTCTCAAACTTTCTTCATGGAAACTTTAAACTTTCCTCTCTTAATAGCAAGGATAAATGCTTTTAAAACCAGCCTGTGCTTCCGTAATAGGACAGTGAATTTCAACATATGACGATATACGGGTATACATGATGTTACAAAAAATTTTACTGATGATTGGAAGCAGGGTAATACCCCTATAGTTACCAACTAAATCTCGGTTCCCTTTCTTAAACAAAGGAACTATCATTCCTTTCACCCATTCCAAAGGAAAACAACCACGGTTTAGAATCCCATTAAGATATATAACAGAATCTTTCGAAAATCTTTACCACTGTACTTAAAAAATTCTACAGGTATTCCGTCAACCCCGGCTGTTTTCCCAAGTTTAAGTTTCTCCATTGCCAAATCAATTTCACTGGATGTTATCTCGCTGTCTAAATGCTAGTATCTACATCAACACCCTCTATTGGAATATCACTCATAGAGTCTTGTAACGAAAATGACTCGTTAACAAAATCATTGACTTGGTAGTAAAACTCTTCATAACCTTCATCTACATTACCAGGTGTGTTAAACAAAGAAGAAAAATAAATAAACCAATCCTCTGAAGTTATGGACTCGGATGGTCCTGGAGTGTAAGTTTTCATCATGGACCAAAAACGTTTTGAGTTTTGGTCTTCAGCAGCTTCCTCAAACATTCTTTGCTTCTGGATGTCATGATTTTGTTTCTTCAACTTAATAACATTACGGTAATGTTTTTGAATAACTTTAAATTCATCATACGATGTAGCTGTAAAAACAGACTTATGGATCTTCAGTGCCTGTTTCACTTTAGATTTAAGATCATTGCACTCTTTATCCCACCAATCATTTTTTCTTAACCTTACTTTCTTCGGTTTACAGATTTTCATAGACACTATGGATTGATAAATTGCATCATTCAGAAGTGAAACAGCCTCATCAATATTACCCTGAGTAATAAGCTGATGGATCTTTGTTACAGTGACATGGACAGATACATTATTCCAAAAACTATTTACATTATCAAGAAAATCGTTGTTCCATTTATAGCAAACCAAATTATTATATGGAGTTACAGTCTTTTGAACACAACTATCAGGCTGGCAAAGCAAATCTAGTTCAAAAACAAGTGGTTGGTGGTCAGATTCGACTCTCGTATCAACAGAGATATCTTTTAAAAGGTATATGTCACTTGCGTGCAACAAGAGATAATCAACAACACTCCCACCATTTCTTGTAATACAAGTAAAGTTGCCACTTCCGTGGTCTTTAAAATATCTGCCGTTCATTATTTTGAAGTTAGTACTCTTACAAAGCTCTAATAAACATTTACCATATTCATTGACAATAGTATCACATGACTTGCGTGATGGCAAGTCGTAATCGAGATCGTTATTTGCACCAGGCAAATATTTATCATTGTGTATAGCATCGGAAAGAGAGCTAGTACGGGCGTTGAAGTCGCCGCAGATGATTACAGGAAGATTATACATTGCAGAATAATTGGCTAGTTCATCTTCTAGCACCTGAAACGTTTCTTTGCTTGAATAATTTGAAGATCCTTCGGGAGACAAATATGCAACACAAATTAACAATGAATTAATTATACAGTCACCTTTAAAACATATTTTCGCCCACAAGAGATCATCTGTTCTACTTGCCAGTTGTTTTACGCTTTCACAAATGGAATGCTTTACAAATAGAGAGATACCACCTGAGTATCTCCCAAATTGCATACGCTTTTTCCTTGCCAAATTTACTGCATAATAATTCGTCAGATCAAAATCAGCAGTACTACGAGCCCACGTTTCAGTCAAACAAATAACGTCAAATTGATTTACATAAGAAAGAAAATCCACATCGGAAAGTTTAGACACGAGTCCATTTATGTTCCAACAAATAAAACGAGTTAAAGGTTCATTTATGCTATGTTCTGCCCCATAGTTTAAGGGAAAGTCGCTGTCGAGAGTGTCTCTTTGGCTTCGGCCTAGACCCTATCTGTTACTGTCATTGACGGCTCGGATGTCGTTTAACGCGTCATCAAAAATGTACACCGTACCATCAATTTTGAGCTTGTCATAGTTAATGAAAGCACGTTTTCCTTCCTCACGAGCTTTCTTCATATACGGGCCAAGTTTCCGTCGTTTTTCGCGCACGGTTGGTGAAAAGTCTTCGCCGACTTTGTACGGAGTATTCTTCAAAGCATCTCTTGCACGCTGTAGCACCTGTTCTTTTTGCTTATAACGCGAGAATTTAGCGACAATTGGTTGTGGGTGTGACTTGGCATTTGTTAGCCTGTGAACTCTATCAAACTCGATGTTGTTTCCATCCAGGTCAAGTTTTTCAGATATAAGCGATTTGACTTTGTTTTCAGACTCTTCCCAGGTTTCATTTCTGGCTTGGTCGATGCCATAGAATAAAAGATTATCACGTTTCATCCGACCCTTAATATTATCAAGTTCACGTAATAATGTCCCCATGCCGTCTTTCAGATGTTTATTTTCTTCCGCTAGTCTCGTAGTTTCTTCTTGACTTTGGTGAAGTTCATTTCGTAGGCTTGTGACTTCATCTTTTAGTTCACCAACTTTCATGTACACGTCTTTGATAGATGTATCAATTTGACTTTTCAGGTCCGTTTTTAATTCACGTATTTCACGAATAATGTCGGACAAATTGACATCATCCGAGTCACCAGACGGTTCGCTTACATTTGAATTGGACCTAAGTTCCCGTTGTCCCATGTAGTCGGTTAATTTAGTCGGGCGTGGTTTTGGAGGGCCAGGATTGAGCTCAACATCGCCAGAGATTACTAACAAAAGTGGAATGAACACTGGTGTATTACCTTGAGTTTCTTTGTACTCCATTGTTTCCGAACGTCGGTCAAATTCAACGAAGTTGGCACTGTTAGTGAACGAAGTCGAAAGGTTGTAAACCGCTGAGTTCATTGGTGGAAAGGACTCGGCTTTTGATAGTACAAAACCCATCAGGAAGGTCAAGTTAATGACGAGCATGGTAAACGTCGTTCTATAGACGAGGTCCAGAACAAATGGCCATTTGGTGCTGTTTGTCTTGTAGCAGGTGCCTTTACTAACGCACCGCCAAGATTTAGGATGTGAAAACACACCTATATGATTTCTCCACATTTCCAGACCAATGCCCATCGCTTCTTCTTGGTGTTACAATTCTTTACAGACGTGGAATGAGTCAGTGTATCGTTGCAAACAAGCAAATTCGGTGAAAAGCCAGGAGCAGTAATATTGACCTGTTACCTCACCGATTCCAATATGGCGCCCATTTTAGTACGATTGAAAATATTTTGTATTAGATACAGCAATATGGAAATATCTGTCAAAACATAAATCTCGTTTGTATTGTGCATTCGTGGACTTTGAAAAAGCCTTCGATAGAATAGATCACAATTCCATGTTTTATAAATTGTTAAAGTTGGGAATGAAGGGAAAAATGTTAAAAGTTTTAAAGTCTATGTATACAAATGTCAAGTCATGTGTAAGAACACCTCATGGCATCACTGAATTCTTTAACTGTACTTATGGTGTACAACAGGGTTCAGTTCTCTCTCCTCTTTTATTCAACTTTTCATCGATGACATTGGGGAAACACTTAAAAGTGGCTTATATGATGGTGTTTACGTAGGTATGTTAAAATTATTGTATCTTTCTTTTGCCGACGATCTATCACTCACGAGTAGTACTGTAATTGGTTTACAGAGACAACTTGATAAACTTTCTTTGTACTGTAAACAGTGGAAGTTAAAAATTAATGCTACCAAAACAAAAATTGTTGTTTTCAGAAGAGGGGGGAGACTAAAAAACTACGAAAAATGGAATTTGGAGAGAGTCAGAGTTGAAACAGTTCCTTACTTTAATTACCTTGGCTTAACGTTGTCTTCTACTGGGATCTGGTCAATGGAACAAGAAAACCTTGCCAGACAAGGTAAAAAGCCCACTCACAATGTTAAGAAATATTTAAGCAAATATAAAACTTTAGATATTAAAATAGCTTTAAGAATATTTGACCACAAAACCTCCAAATATTGATGTATGGCTACAAAATTTGGTGATTTCACGATGGTAAATATATAAAACAGGGCCAGGGATTTTTTTGTATATGTACTCCATCTAAACTATATCACATAAAACTCTGCTGTCTCAGGTGAAATGGTTAGGCATTGCTTAAAAACTTACAGGATTCGTCACATTATCAAATACTGGTTAAAATTGTTGTAGGTATAAAAAATAGATACATTAAGCAATGCTATGACTACCAGTTTGAGATGGCAGAGAAAGGATTTAATTGCTGGGCCAAAAAAGTCAAAGATCTCTTATTTTCATACAGTTTCGTATAATTTGGAACATGCAGACAGTAAGCGATGTGTCTATCTTCTTGTCTGAATTCAAACAGAGAACACTTGATATAGGCGTTCAACAATGGAGAACGAACCTGGAAACTTATTCAAAACTAGACACTTATCGCTTGTTTAAAGTGATTTAATTGTTGAAAAATATCTCAACTATGTCACTGTGGATGTATTTAGGAGAGCACTGTGTAAATTTCGAATATCCAATCACAGTTTGAATATTGAAAGTGGACGAATCCAAAAGTTACCTAGGGCAAATAGACTATGTATGCTATGTGTATTGAACCATGTTGAAACTGAATTGCATTTTTGTCTAATATGCCCCTTGTACTGTAATTTACGCAAACAATTTATACCTGAACGTTACTATAAAACCCCTACACAACTAAACTTTAAAAGATTAATTAACTCCCATAATCCTCACACCCTAGTAAATCTGTCGAAGTATTTATTTTTTAGTTTTAGATTGAGGGAGACCTCACTCCAAAAGTTGTCTGCTTAATGAGATTTTGTAACTATGTATAAGCCCCACATATGCATTCACTTGTATGTATTTTTCACGTTTTGTAAAAAAGGCCGGTGGCCTACATTACTGAATAAATACCATATATAATAGCAAGGATAAAAATCTAGGGTCATCATGCAAATTTTGGTACTATGGAAACGGATATTTGATATTCAGAATAGCCACCATTTCTGCGTTAACTGTACTGGTACTCCTTATTAAAGTCACAGAAGTAACTGAAAGATAATCAGACATTTTTTCGCCTAAAAAGCAGTTAGAAAACAAACACAGAGCATGTCACAGTAACATGCATATTTTCATGTGAATTCACTTTACATTTGCGTAAAGACGTAAAGAAAACAACAGAAGTTAAGCGCAGAGAAACAGATAACAGGACAAACGCTTGTTCTCTGGTTCACTCCTTAAATGTCCATGGAAATGATATTTTGTACCCAACGATGATGAAAAATATTGGCGCACATGGCATTTGCTTTTTAATAAAGCATTGTGTCCGGATATTTGCGCCCGGTTGAGATAGCTGGGCTGGACCAGTGATCGTCCTGCCCAACAGTTTACGTCGCAGTCCATCTGCCCTGGCAATGCTTTCCTAACCCCAGCCATTGGTCGTATATCCTAGCTGAATACATCAGCCTGGATGGATGCTGGTTTCTTGCGAAGCTGTTGGGAGAACCTAACATTACGCTGGAATTTTAAAAGGTACGTGGTGATGCAGGCATTACGTCGAGCTTGTCAGTGTTACTGGCAATGCCTACTGTAAGTATCTATACTTCCCAAGTCGACGCTGTAATCTCCCTTTTCGTGTCCCGTACTCCACCAGCAGCAAAGCAACATCATGGCCGTATGTGAGCATAGAGTTACGCTACACCGTATAACATCGGCAAACAAGTGTCTTTTGGAGGTAAAGTTTATTTTTATCGACAATTTTTGCCAGGAAATTTCGGAGTTTTTTGTAATTTCAGAGATAATAGAGAAGCTAATATAGATGATACTAAGTCTATATCCACGACCTTCTGATTTTACAGAAAGGATGATTCTTCTATTGCCTTCCAAAACATTATGGCATTATAAATAAGACTTAACGCTGAAGAAATATGACTGTATACGGCATGAATATTAACTGCTTTGATATTCCATACAACTTGCATACATACGGAAAACCTTGCCTACAGGCTAATGGGAGTTTCTAAGAACTATTTGTTTAAGTATGAGTATAAGAAGAGCTTCAAACTGGACATCACTATTATGTGTTATTTATCATGATTCCAATAAACAATCAGTGGTACGTATATTTAGTATGGAAATATTTCACAGCTGCACGTTGCGCGTAATTGCCAATGCTACCAATCGCACTTGTTGAATCAATCCGAGAAAGACTTTACAAAGCTAAAAAGAAAAGTTAAATTTGGAGATTCGAAAGCTTTGTCAAATCAACATTTCAATAGAGACCTTATGAAGGACATGATCGTGTCATGAAAACTAGAAATTTTATTGTATACGATAAATTGGGCAGACATAGAATTTATTATGCTGAGCAAGATTGGCAGACATTGACGGTATTGCCAGATCTAGGAAGTAAGTTCAAATGAATTGCCAAAAATTATGACATTTTTTAAGAAAGGACAAGTTGAAATTAAATAATAAGAGCTCATTTCATATTCTCATTTCTGACAAAACTCTGCTATTCGTAGAAATCATAAATTACCAGTTTCCGCCAGATATCTAAAATAACACTTCCAACTCTTCCAGCTGTTCCAAGCTTAGTGCCTGTTGTGAATTGGGTGAAACCGGTGACGAAATGTGCGAATCTAAGGAGAATGATAGGGTGAAATGCAAAATAAAAAAGTGTCAGAAAGGCCAAAGACTCAAAACTTTGAAGATTTTGTTCGTGATGGGAAACATTCAAAAATTTTTCAACACAATAACGAGACAATGTCAATAATTATCGCTGCCTGATCGATAAATTGATTTCCTTTACTGTAGTTAGTTAGTTAGTTAGTTAGTTAGTTAGTTAGTTAGTTAGTTAGTTAGTTAGTTAGTTAGTTAGTTAGTTAGTTAGTTAGTTAGTTAGTTAGTTAGTTAGTTAGTTAGTTAGTTAGTTAGTCATCAGTCAGTCAGTCAGTCAGTCAGTCAGTCAGTTGTTGTTGTTGTTTCTTTATTCCTCCTCAAAACATGAGAAGAGTTACATCAACACATTAAATTACAAAGGTAGTAAGGAAAAAAGTTACTCAAAAAACACTAAATTATATAAGTAAGCTTCTGACAGAAAGCAATACACGGTACTAAGTTCAGTTCTCAAGGCACATTTGCACAAAGTCCAGCACAATTTCTTGAAGAGTTGCTTGTTCACCAGACTTCTGGTAGTCGATCATGTAAATGCTATCTCCTAAAATATTTCCAATGAAGTCAAGGTCATTTAAGTTGAAAAGTGCTGCAGAAACAGTAATGCTCATTTTGTCGAAAAGACAGTTCCAAAAAGAGTCTCTTGCTATTGTTGTATGACAACAGGAAGTTAACAGATGAGTCAAAACATCATCAACTGTATTTTGACACTTAAAACAGACTTCATTTCTAGGAAAAGTGAGAAGTTTCATAATACTGTAAACAACTTCACGGCGTTCAGGAAAATTGCGTAAATATGTGTACAAGTGAAATGGAGCTAACTTTGTGTGCAATCGAGAGTAAACCAGCATATCATCTCTACTTTCCAATCTTTGTCTCCAGCAATTATTTCATTCTCATGGATGGCGTCATTCACAATTGTTTTCCAAATAGGTTTTGGCGGGAAATAGCCAGTAGCGCAAAATTCATCAAGAAAGCATGTCAGATCGTATTTTGAAATGATCTTAACAGTATCAGCAATAAATCCTAAAGATTTCTCTGTAGAAGACAGTTTGAATTCAAAAAGACGATGTAAAAAATACATTTTCTTGTTGAAAAAATATTACAGTTGCAAAGATTTCCAAAAAATAACAGTTTACATTTGTCAATATAGGCTTCAATTGAAATTAGACCTAAAGCACTTAAAGCGAAGTCAGTGGCAGTTCTGATGGGGAAACCCTGTATGATTTTAGCAGCATAACGCTGACTTTTCTCAAGCATAACTAGCTCAGTTTTTGTGAGAGACCAAAGCTCACATCCATGGAAAGCAGCTGGAAGGCACACACGTTTCCAGACTTCACAGCTAAGAATTGGATTTAGACCATGCGGTCCAATACCCACACTGCGAAGTGAATTTATCAATCTCCTGGCTTTTTTGCAGGCAGATAATGTGCGATCTATCGAAGACAGTGTATTGGTAATTTGCATGCCAACAATGGTGATAGAGTCAACTTCTGTTACAGGAGAATTATGTAACAAAAGATTGCGTTGGTGGTGGCGTTCTCGCTTTGTTTCCCCGAAAACTAAAAGTTTACTCTTTGACAGTCTCCAATTTGAACAATAAGCACAAACTATATCAAGTAATTTCTGGCAAGTAGCGCGAGTTGGCGCTAAAATTGAAATATCATCCGCTAAGGAGGGCGAGCCTACAAACGAGGAGCCAATGAAACAACCCACATTTCTGTTTTCCAGTTCTTTGAAAAGGTCATTTACATAAAGTAGGAATAAAGAAGTGGAGAGAACACTTCCCTGACGCACACCTTGGAAAATGGGGTATGTGTACTTTTACCTACATATGATTAGACAATATTTCAGTGAATTTTGTACAATCTCGAAGGATTACAAATGACACGTTAAAACATTTTGAGGTTTCAAGCGATTGCTGTATTCCGAATTGCTATTTAAATATATGAGGGGTTGTGGTAAATGTTTCTTCCAACATGATAAAATTGTCAGAATCGACAAACAGTTGCAAATGCTTCGCCAAAAGAAAATTTAAGAATGTACTGTGAAGACAAGAATCTTAATCTTTAATGGTTCACCTTTGACAGTAACATTAAACGTGCTGTTTTCAGACATTGGTGTCTCAATTTCATTTCTACCGTTGTGAAATCTGAATATTTCATACCCTTGACAAATTGATGTATAAAATTTTCACCAAGAAATAAGTCAAAGATTTAAGACAGAAACTATAATTCGTTACAATTCGTGCGGTATATGATGAATTTGACAAGTTAAGTTATGATTCATGCCGAGGGCGAGATGTACATACGTAAAAGTGATGCAATTCAGTGAATTCCAATCTCTTTTATACAATTTTTATCGTATTTCCAAGAAGGAACGTTAAGATGAATGTTTTGAAAAGCTAATCTTTTAGACGTTCCCTTGGCGTGGCAAGAATAAATCACCAGTAACCAACAATTATCTAAATTACTGACTGTGTACTTGTAACACTTGCGAACACGGTGACGCAAATCACCACATTTCTTTCCATGTCCAGCTATAATGTGTCGTGGATAATCAAATGCACGCATAGCAAACGAAACCCACTGCGTATAATTGGAAGGGACTTACCTTTGTTTCTATCATCGTGCGCGCAGTCGCACTTACTACATGTATATTAATGCAATGATTATGCTATGGAAGCTGTGTACATGTGTGATTCTAAATCACTCGGGGTTTTTATTGTTTGTACTTAAAAAATCTGTCGGCATTTTAAACTTCAAACATCGTATTTAATCACCTTACCATGCGCGTTTAAGGAAATTCAAATCATAATTTGGTCGTTGCATTTTTACACTTTCCAAACTATCGTTAAGATTGCGGGGTAGGATGTTTAAGGGCAAATGTAATGAACTTCGTTTGTCATGTGCATGTTTTGTCCACGGTCTCTAGACAAATGGTGGGACATGTCATGAATATTTAAATACAGCAAATAACACTACAGCTCACGCAATTATTCCCAAATATTAGAAATTGACAATGTTAACGTTATTGTATTTGTATACCGGTACTATTTGTTTCTACATTTATTATTTTCTTAGTATCTTGTGGAGCACCTTGTCTTCTGGATAGTTTAATACTTCTTCCAAATTCGAGCTACAAAAATAATTACAAATCCGAGGAACAAGAAACTACATACATACATACATACATACATACATACATACACACACACACACACACACACACACACATATATATATATATATATATATATATATATATATATATATATATATATACATACATACATACATACATACATACATACATACATACATACATACATACATACATACATACATACATACATACATACATACATACTATATTAGGAGACTCCTGAGGCTCGATGAACCATTTTTATCTATCATGTGTTGCCTTTCTAAGTTCATTGCTGATGCTTATCAAAAGGTATTTCTGGTTATTCTTTCGTCAAGAACTGCATTTCCCATATCAACAGCAAAATTGACAGGTTAACCAATTTTGCAAAAACACGACATCATTTCTTTGCAATTCTTATATCAAACTGTGCCTTATTTTTTGAAGCCCTAAAATTTGTAATTTGTCAAATTCGAGGGAATACCAAAGAAACATTTGACAAGGTCATGTCATCCATGAATACTAAATGCAACCTTGAAAGTACCAGCTGGAGTGTAATTTACCATGGCCGTGAATAAGATTACCACTAAAATAAACATCGAACTTGTGGCCAAGCCTCCCAATATGGGCAGGTATCGCCGGCACCTTATTGGGAGGGGGTCGTCGGAGCCTGGTTGAGAGGTTATATGGGACCCGTACGACCAATGTGAACACTGTATCCGAGATGCTATGACGAGTGATGAAAATTACAACATGTTTGTCACTATGTCCATCGTAAACTTTAAATGTTGCATCTAGGTAGAAGTGATGCATCTAGATACCATACATGGAATACATTTTTGTAGACAAGAAAGTCACACAGGCGTGTGAGAATGAGAAGAAAGGTACGCCCTCATGTTGAAAGTGAAGGAGGATAATCACAGTAAATTTTTCGACTCTGCAATTATACTTAAAGAAGCCCGTACATCGCCAAATCGAACTTCCCGTGACAATCCTCCATGATCAACCATTAAAGTCCAGCTATATATATTCATTATTTCTTATATGACAGAAAAGCCAAATAATGCTTGTTGGTTCCAGTTTTAAAGTAATAGGGGATATATGTAACGTGTCTACAATAGCTATAGAAAGGCTTATATATTGTCTGATCGAACTGCTGGACAAATCGTGACTGATCATAGTTAAATCGTTGTCAGGTGACATACGTTCAGGGATTGAAGAGAAAAGCAGAACTATTATATTTTGAAGGATAACACTGAATAATTTTCAACCTTCCTCGGTATCCAAGCGAAATGTCTAAAGTTGAATTAACAAATTCAGAAAGAAATTGGGGTGGTGAATGTCTTCACTCTAATCATGCCTTATTGCAACTGAAATTGTAGATAAAAAGCTCTGAGAAATGCATCTAATATCGTGATGTTATAGGGACTCGACCTTGTCAATGTTACAGTAACTCTGAGAAGATGCCCCAGAACTCAAAATAACAGCAAAGAACTACCACTTGCATCTTCGAACGGCGGTACTAATGATCTCGAAAATGACTAATAACAGCGTTGGCGAGGAAATACTTTGACGTCATATGAGCACGGCTGCAATTTTCGGTAAATTCTTACTCTGAATCCAATCTCTCTTCCTGAACATCTCTCTCTCTCTCTCTCTCTCTCTCTCTCTCTCTCTCTCTCTCTCTCTCTCCTCTCTCTCTCTCTCTCTCTCTCTCTCTCTCTCTCTCTCTCTCTCTCTCTCTCTCTCTCTCTCTCTGACTCTCTCTCTCTCTCTGACTCTCTCTCTCTCTCTCTCTCTCTCTCTCTCTCAAATTTATGGTTTCTATTAAGAGCGAGAAAAGCAAGATTACTTCATTCGACAACGCATGTCATTCTACGATTACAAAAACATGTATGATCAAATCACTTGATAACAATTTGTATCGATATTGTCAAGTAAATTGACAACGCAAATGTGGGTGTTACTTCGTGGCTAACCGAGCAAGTAGTCTCTTGCCCGAGGAAAAACATGCCAAGAGAAATGAGAATTTTGAAATTGAGAGAATATTGATATTTCATCGAGAAATGAACGATAGCACATTTATTAACCGAAATACTAGAATACTTTTAACAACTACGACCTTTGAGTGACGTGACGACGCACTTCAAGCAAGCAACGCTGACAAAAAGCACAATGTTTATGCGAACTATCAGTCTACATCAACTATGCCTACAGCAACAAGCCATGCGCTGATAACCTAGAGCAACTCTAAAGTCAGAATAATCCGTTCATAATAATTGATTCTGATTGAAGTCTGGTTCAAAAGTCACAAAAAATACAAGTAATTGCTGGCCAACGTCGACTCCGAATGAAAACACGATGGTCGCCTACAGCACACATAACCTGAGGTGGTCTGGTTTGAATCGTGACGGTTAGATGATGTTCTATAAGAAGAAATGAGTGTAGGATTATTACATTTTCGCTGCAGACACTTTTTAAGGTGGTATGCGCCTCGAGAGCTTAAACTTTTGCTCAAACTTTCCTCAATGAAACTTGAATCATACTCTTACCAAATCAAGTATAAGAATCTAGGGTTACCATGCAAAGTATGGTCTAGAGAAACAAATTACCTGACATTTATTGATATTTGAAATTCAATGGGTCAAATAATAAAATACCACACCCAATTGGCTGAGATTGAATGTCTATCACTCCTTGGGGAGCTGGATTATTTCCTCGCATCCCTTCACCTCCCTTCGTCAATAACTTTCTTGGATTTATACCAATCCCCTTGTAGTCTATATCAATACTATAAGAAGCATGTTTATACTGTACTTCTCTAACAGCATTTAGTATTAATAATTAGGCAATGTATTTGTCAAAATAACAACATGACGTCGTGCTTTGGTCAATCGTCTTGCATATTTGTCCCCAACGGGGAGTGCATGAACCCATTCACTTTGAAGGGTGCCGTCTACCCGCACTGTCGTTCCGGTTTTATATTAGGCGACTACCCATTCGTAAATTAAAGGTATACAGTAACCTGTAATCTAAATATGCCCATATATGGTCAAAGGGGCATTCCTTGGTATTCCAAATGCCCATGTGAGGGCGTTGTTTTTAAAAAGCGGCCACCCGCTTAAAATCTGTGATTGGTTAGATTTTCTCTTTCCATGGTAACTGTGGCAAAATTGGAACTGGTGACAGTATACCTTTAATATGCGCGGCTTGAGGCGTGGGAACAGTAGAGGACCAATATATTCGCTCGCGCGACAATGCAGAGTGTGAGAACAAATGGATCCTACACTGGTGAGACTGTAGCGAGAAGCTGGTATTCTCACACTCCTAACGTACTCGAGACGTGAGAAAAATAAGATTTTCGATTTTCGAAAAACAAAGACGATAAAAATTGTTCTTATACCAAGAGCTTTAAAATGAGCCCCCACAAGTGGCAGATCAGGAAAAAAATGTGAAAATCTGAGAGTACGAATATCTGTCCCCTTGAAGCATTCCACCTCAAATGAAACACCTAGCCTACTTGCGAATAGTCAATACTAACAACAGTTTAACATGATACTAAACATTTGTTTATTTTCTAGTAGGGAAAAATTGACATGTTGTCTACGCATTATGCTGAATCAAAATCAACAGAGAGAGATAAAATACTGTTGAGCCAGTCGGATGGTTTGCAGATACGGTGTAAGACGACAAGCGACATATTCTCTCCATGCTGTATATATGGGTGCTGCAAGGCCGACTATGATTGGTCAATTTTCTCATATTTCACTTATGAGTCCAGTCTGTGAATTCGTTCACCCGGTTCGTATGTAAATCCTTTAAGCATACGGCATTACATTTTTCCGGGTAGTTGCAGATAGCCTCGTAGACTGCATGGTTCTTGTAGGAGTCAGCAAACCAAAACAACACAAAGATCGAGGACTAAACACCATCAATTGCATCATTGCCTTTGTTGATCAGTAATGTTGACACGAATGATCAGTCAGATAAAATAGATTGACAATTTACAACCACTTGGTAAAACACGACAATATAGTGCATAATTATGTGAAATTCTCAAGCACTAAACGTCCAACACAACATCAACGTTGTCATATTACAAAACGGAAACTCCAAGAGAACGTATCCATCTATAGTACGGAAATATATGTTCAGAAAAGTCGCCACTAGATTCATGTGTAAAATTTGTCCAGCTGTGGTGACATAGTTGTTAGGTGGGTCAGTCTTGTAACATACTCATTTTAATAGCAATAGCCTTCAAAGTTATTAGTTTCAAATTTCGGCAGGAATCGTGCATACGATAAAACAAACGAACTCTGACAAAAACAAACGGGCAAACTATGATATTTTACCACATGTAGAGACCGCCGGATCAAAGCAATCAATGAACTTTGATAATATGAGTAAACGGCCCTCGACTTTGTAGAAAACACGATTGGAACTAATTTGGGGTAATTGGATCTCTATATTTTTCAAATTTCTCAGAAGTGGTTGGTACCATATAGCTGAATGTTACAAGATTACATATTACTCATAAAAACAAGTGTGTAACTTGAAAAGAGAAGC
The DNA here is from genome assembly GCF_041260155.1 of Ptychodera flava. Taxonomy (NCBI): domain Eukaryota; kingdom Metazoa; phylum Hemichordata; class Enteropneusta; family Ptychoderidae; genus Ptychodera; species Ptychodera flava. Next base: position 4,367,744 of record NC_091935.1, on the reverse strand, counting down.
AGATGAGCTTACATTTGCAGGTTAAAACGACCTTACTTCACAATCCAATTATCCCAAATTAGTTCCAATCGTGATAGAATTGACGGAAAGTATTCCAAGCAAGTGTTTCGAGAAAGAAGAAAAGTCTCGTATTCTTAAGCTTATGTGAACATATTTAAGAAATAGGTGTATGATTTAAACGCCCGAATTTCTGTTAGCTCGAAATCTATTTACCTTGCTTAATCTAACAATGATTTTCCTACGGTTCACCACCCTTTCGATTTCATATCATCTGATTATAAGCACCCAGAGAGTACCAACGATTACAATCAGATTACTTCCAGGACGAACGATAAACTAAAACTTCAATGAGAGAAATTCCTGTCAACCTTGTCCCAATCTTAAAGCACAATATCGCAAACTACATTACTTAATAATCAATATACAGAAATGGAAAGTAAATTGTCCAAAATAGTAAGAAAAATAATTCGATGAAGCGTTGTCTCTTTAAACCCTGTCTCAGATATGTTGACAGTACAAGATCAATATTTTCTGGCGGCACTTTAAAGTGGTACATTATTCATTAATTTAGAAGCTGAGTATCGAAGCCAGTTCCATTATAAGTTTTGCCAAATCTTAAACGTTTTGCTAAAACTCTTCGTTAGAAATTTTAGATCACTCCCTTTCGAAATCACAGAACAAAAATCGGGGTTCATCATCATGCAAAATTTTGTACAAGAGAAACAAATTACCCAATATTTACCGATACTTGAAATTCAAAATGGTGCCACCCCTGTATTAATTTTTTGGGGACAACTGAACATTTTTATTTTCACAAAAATATGCTGATGAAAACTTTAATTACTTCATTAGCTTCAAAGTGAGCACCCCAATAAGTGGCGGAACAAAAATGTATGTAAAGCTTTGAGATTCATAATAAGCTTATCTGTCCCCGGAGCGCATTCTATCTTAATTAAGATGTTGACGACTGCTCTTGCTGAACGGTACAGCAGGTTCGGCCGAAAATCATCTGGCCCGTCAGAAGGAATTTGTATGACTCCCTCACACTCTTGTTGCTCATTCCGTAGAGTATGGGGTTGATAGACCCCGCAATGTGTAGAGACGGGTATACTGCCACATAAACCGATGTAGGGGACTTGCCGAGTCGTTGGAGAATGGCCACCGAGACGGGTATGGGCAAATAGCCGAGTATGATCAGCAGGAATAGGGCAACCAAGAATTTCAGCGTACGGATCTCTTGCAAGCTGGGAGCTTTGTTGTTACTTTGGACTTCTTCTCCATGTGCCTGGATTCTTTGCCTGCTGCGGCGTATGAAGAGAAATATGAAGAAGTAAGAGGCTACGGTTACTAGGCTTGGGGCGACCAACAATGCAGTGAACACTCTTTTATCGACTGTCGCAAGGCAAGCTAGCAAATCTGGAACATAGACCACTGAGTTTGGCTCGCTGAATAAGTATACATTGAGGGTGATTGGAAAACACCAGCAAATTGCAATGGCGATCGACAGTGTCACTTTGTTGTTTAGGCGATGGTACTTGTCGTTGTGCACGATGCAGATGTATCGGTTGACAGCGATGCATGCTGTCAACCAAAGGGATACTTCGAGTAGGGTCGGATGGAGGGCGTTGTGGAGGGCACAGTAGGAGAAGCTTGCTCTCCAACGACGAAAGAAAAACGAATCAGCAGCTACGGATGACACCAGTATCGGTGAGATCAAGTCGGTTATGCTAAGGTTGACAAGCATCATGTTTGTGGTCGTTCTTAATTTCTTCTGCAGACAGAATACCATTATAAACAAGGTATTGCCGAAGAGAGCCGTCGCAGCCAACATCACTTCCACGGACCCGGCATACGTAGTTAACCACGAGTTTTCTTGGGGCTTCGGTAACTGCGGCAAGCTGCTTGTAGAACTAACGTTTTCGCTGACGGTGTCATTCATCTCGTTGTATGTTGGTGCTTTGAAGACTGTGAGAACGATGTCTTTTATATGTACATAGTATTTGTGGACTGATTAAACAATTTTCAGCAGAATTCAAGTTAGCGCGCATGCCCAGTTGCATGATAACATCGGGTGTTTTCCTTGAGCTCTATGTTAATCAGCACAACCTATTCTACCAGAGCACCGGTTGCCTATGGAAAAGTGATTATTTTACAAATCATGGCGGTCTGAGAAATGACACTGGTTTGTTGTGAAGAGATTTGCAATTGCCGTGATTCCACCCAATCATGAAGGGCCTTAGAATGACTATAGTCTGTGACTAGGTGGGTGTCTCCGACGATGAGAAAATGAGAAATGGGTTTCTTTGCTGAACTTTCTTTGCGGTATAATATGACCCGAAGAATTTCCAATTTTGACTGGCACACACGGCACATCCTATCTTTGTTGGCCAGTAAAGTAGTCCCGAAGGCGGTGCTCAGAAGCTAGACTATTAAGTTATATTCAGGGAATAGCGACTCTGCAAAGGCAATGTATATATCTTCAGAAATGGATGAGAAATATAGCAAGAAGTAATTTTGACGGGGATGATGAGGCAAGTATATGTATGAAATTAGACGTGTTAGCAGGACCCAGTATGGCTTTGTACTCTGCAACACTTTCAACTTTGCCAAAGTAATAGGACAAGAATGATTATCGTGGATGTGTCAGCGACAATGGTGATGGTTTCATGACCATTTTTTGGCTTCATTGTGCAGCATCATATGATGGCTAATACCTACAGAGGGTTGCACAACAAGCCCAAGAAGACTTATGTTCCATTCTCCATAGTATGTCATGAAGCCGTACTTCGGCAGGAATCGGGAACTGTGACTTATTTGCATCAGTCACGGTACACTCCGTCGTAGCTGTAGGGTTTTGTTAGACTATGTGTCATGCGACAGAATGTACAGTGAAAGTGCGTGTAAGTCATGATGCATGATTCCTGCCGAAGGTTCATTACTTCAGATCAAGATCTCAAACTTCCTACCATCAAAAATATTATTTTGGCTGTATTCGTGTCCTGACAGAGAGGCACTAAAATGTTTACCGCTTGCCATGCCAGTTAATATTCGTTAAGTACCCACGCCAATTAAGTATTCGTAAGATGCCTTATCCAGACATGCGGGAAGTAACAAAGGGTAAATTTGGATAAAAAGGTGGAGCTGGAAGACAGTGGAGAAAGGATGGAGGAAGAGAGGAAGACTGAGATCAGAGATCAGAACTGAAACAGATGCACAAGAAGACTGGAACCTGAAAGTGACTACGCAACAAAGTAACCGTCGTCCAACCATCTCCTGACAACAGAACAGAACCTCGCAAGATTCCACTCGTCCATGCTACATCCCCATCATTTATTTCCTGTCTACAGGTACCTAAATGCTTACACCGAAGCTCAGTGTTTAAAAGTTCTCGATTTAGATTTCAATATATTAAATCTTTTCATATCGCATGCAAATCGTGATTTCCAGTCTTCCAGTTTTTGACCAGGGAGGTACCTCTTGCATTTTGCCAAACGAGACTGCTCGACAAAAATTGAACTTTCCCCATTGAAATTCCCCATTTAAATTCCATCAAATTACCATTTCCCCGGGTTAAGATGTTTTTTGAATAATCAAGGAACAGTATTGGAAGTAATATCTCCACAAAATCCCTCGCGTGACGTATTGGTACACAGAAAAGCTATAGGGCCCACGTCAATGCTTCCTGCGTCAATTACAAACCTGAGGGATGGGGTGGTGTTTTCCATGATTTGATACCGATATCGTTTGGAAATGTTCCCTGATTAAGCGTTTGAAACAGCATTTTCCTATAATTATCTAGATTATCGTTACTAAGTTTACTGTGAAAAATGCACCGTTTTTGTGTACATTTCAATTCTGGTTCAGTCCTGAACTCACTTCTCAACAATAATGCTGTGTACTCCTGCACAAGCTGAGTTAACAAGCTGAATACTGTATACATTAACAAGCATGCTTTGGGGATTGCAATAAGAAACTATACATGACATTGAAAATCACAGGGAAAAAATCAACAAAAGCCACAGCTACTGGTCCTTTTATTTTCAATGTACAAAGTAGAATTTTATCAAACTCGGTTTTCGCGGAAACTTTGAACTTTTCAAGGTTTTCCTTATTACATCTATCATTACGTGTCCTTTGGCGGCACAATGATGACGTTCCGGCACGTAGTAAAAGTATTGGTAGAATACTCAAATCACAGCTATCCGCCCAAACATGTTTCTGAATTGCTTTGAAGTCGCATAAGCCACTGACCGATATAGGTTATTGTAATTGCACAAATTGCTCACAACGATAAAGTACCTTGTGGCACGCCAGTATCACCCCATCAATACGGCATCGCCAGCCGGTCTTTATTAAATATTCTCTCGTACTACTCTAGCTTTCCGCGTTGTAATTACCGCACCTTCCAGTAATTCAACGATGGCAATGATAACAAAGAATACAATCTTCATAATAATAGTAATGACGGATGATAGCGGTGATGGCTGCAGGATCCGCCAATTATGAGTCATGCACTTCGCTTGTGCACATGTCCTCCAACAAGGAAGCTTGTCTTGTAAGTTGTAGTGAGTGATTGAACCTCTACCGCAATAGTTTTAAATGTGTCTGTATGATATTAGAAGACAAATGACAATCGACCAATTAACTATTACGGCGGGGGTGGCTTGGGGTCAATGCAGGATGCAAAGACTGAGAGGGGCCACGATACATGTACGTCATCGATTGGAAAATTTAGAAATCCAACCAGTGATATATTTTCCAATTTACATGTTAATCATTCGACTGTTCCAAGAATTAAGTCGACAATATCTAGGGCACATTCTAATATTTAGACACCGTGTGCACTCCAGGCAATCCTTAGTTTCGTCAACTTGTGATTGGTGAAGGAATTATCCGAGATGGACATTATGTCTCGACTTCCCATCCACCCCAAAACATAGAATTTATCTTATATTAACAATCGGGTAGCCCTATGGAACAAGACTTTCTAGCTGTGACGACTGTGCTTCACAAATCAGGGTAATGCAGTGTAAATTTTCTTTTTAGAGCCTTTCCAGTGTACTTGCTAGGGGATAAACTGCAATTTCACAACAACTTTCCGAAGTCGAATTATGAACAGCTCATTATACCATTATCTTGATTAAATCCATTTCATCGTGTACGTATTCGGTTTATAAGGTTGTGCATTATCTATTCAGTTATTCCCGGAATGCGACGATTCAAATTTCCCACGGCGACTACGAAGTTTAGTGTCATAATACGCGAACCCTTTCAGTGCGTACTTTTATGGGTACAAATTTTTAATGATCATGCAATTTTCTTTTTAATGTAGACTGTAACTTTTTTCTTTTGGAAAGATTATGCACAGAGTTGGTTTGTAAAGGTCACAGCATATTGAGTAAGCTTTGCAAATCAAATCTGTAATTCAAAAGTGTTGTCCGTCTACTTCACACGTTAAAGCATGACGCTTTTTCGAAGGCACGTTTGACTGAAGTTAGGCCGAACGTAAGGAAATAGTGTGACTTGTCCTTTATGGCATCAGCAAAGGTCCCATGGCTTGTATGTTGTTGTGATTAAGAATGGAGATTTTCTTAAATCTTAGTTCACGACAATTTGAAAAAAGGTTTTAGGGAACCTTCATTGTTAACGCAGGGGGAGTGGCAGTGGAATTTAGGAAAGTTTACGTAAGAAATGTGAAAGTTAACCCCCTCAGAGTATTCATTCTAAAATATGACCCCTTTAATTCATCAATTGTAAAATGTGACACCCCGGTCAAAGTCATTGACATAACTTCGTACTGTGGACAATGCCTATAACTTTTTACGATTTTTCAGAATTTTGCTCTGTCACGATAGTTAACGCCAGTTTTGTTCTGTTCCCTGCAGAATCATGTTGCTAATAGAATTCTATTTATATTGTTCGCTGAATTCATACAGAATAAACTGTATTCTATTCATTTTTTGTTTACCCCTCCTCAAACCAAATGAGGGCTCCCTGGTGTGGTTTTTGATGAAACCAAGTATTCTTTGATACGCCCATACATGAGAACACTACTGCTAGATTTTGTCCGGTCTATACGCTTGAGGTAAAAAAAAATTAATGTCACAATGAGAGTTAGACAGCTGGTTTGATTAGACCCAAATCAAGGAATCCACTGATCTGAAATGTTTTCATAATACATGCCAATGAGCTAGCCTTTCACTACACATTTTTTCTGTACCAGACTAGACATATTCTACCGGTTACGCTTTGAATTCTGAAAGACTGGATGAAAGCAGAAATATCGCAGAGTTTTGTTCGTTTGTATTTTGAGTTAGCAGCGTTCAGAATGAAAATAGACATAGACAATCGGGTTCCATGTTTTATCAAATAATCTAAAGATTAGTCGTTATATCATCATTATCTGTAAATCCATTTTGTGAAGCCTCGTTGCCTTGGCATAGCAGGACAGTCTCATCGTCTGATTGATAAAATTTTAAACATGTGAAACCATAGACAGTGGAACAGAAGATTACGCTCCGCTGTCTGTGGTGAAATCTACTACGACTTTGTCATTGAGAGATGATCCGTATCCAGGCCATCACATTAATAAGGGTCTGGTCAGTTTCTTCAGCCTAGGGGCGGTGGGTCCATGGGGGTCACCCTGTTATTGACTTTGGCGATGGGGGTCACCATGTGTTTGAAATGCTCAAGGGGGCAGTGTTTTTTTGAATCACAATATGGGCTCATACTTGCCTAAAATACATCGTACCAGCCACGAATTGCATTATTCATTCCGAAAGTTGGAATAGGGGAGTCACCCTGTTTTTGAAAGTTGGAATGGGGGGGTCAGCCACTTTTTGATATCCGCAAAAAAAATATCAACCCCCCCCCCCCAGGGGGGGGGAGAAACTGACCTATCACATCACCCGCTCCAGGGTTATTATAAAACCACGTCAGTTATGGATGATGCCGTTCACTATATTTATGAAAAATGTACGTTCAAGGAATTGTGTGAATGTTTGCATGTATCTGTTTATTGCTGGAAGTCTCTGAACTAAAATAAGATGTTGATGAAGATAGATACACCGTGTCGAGAAGAGTAGCTTTCATTCCTTATGATTTACAGGGACTTTCCGTTGACACACACCGCATAGATTACCTGCACAAATTCGTTAGCGAGAATTCCTATTTGAAATGTTTTCTGCAGATTCATGTAACGCCTTCCATCGCTACTCCGATTACTTTAAAGGGAGGCGGTCGTCGGAACTGCGCTCAAAGGTCGCTAGGGACCCCTGCAACCGATGTGAACACTGCATCCAAGGTACGTTAGCAATTGATGAAAGTTAAAACATATTTGTCATGATGTACATCGTAAAATTTAAATGCTGCAGCTGTGTTGACATGATGCTTTTGTATGAAATGCACGAAATACATTGTTTGTACACAAAGCAAGTCGCACATGCGCAATTCCGACGACCGATTCCTTTAAATCTGAAGTTGGCCTGCTAGATCTGAAACGTGACACAAGTCATTTCTTAAAGTCTTCCGGGTTGATATTCGTAACTCGTGGTAGGGAAGACTGACAGATTCAACCTCAACTAGGTACGAGAAGTGTTTAAAAATCGATTGATGATGGTAGGTTTGCTTTTTAAATGTTTGCTGTTCAAAAAGTCTTGTCAGTAGTTTAAATTTTCGACAACCTACTTGATTGATAGTGATCAGTGGAAGTTCAAACCATGATGTCGTCACATCCGATTGTCGCACTTCAAAATAGTCGTTTGGAAGGGAGGGGGGGGGGGGGTTGAGGTAAAATGCAATGAGCTCTGTTTGTCATATGCATTTTGTTTATCAACGGTTCCAGAGGCGAGCTGAATCAGTATCACGACATGGTTTCTGAATCAGACTCGGCATACTGTCTTCCAAAATCGACCTAAAATCACACAAAATATGCGGTTTGGCACAGATGTGAAACGGCAAATGAAAACTGAATTGGAAAAGGGACCATAATTGCCTTCTGCCGTGTAAATATTTCGCGCTTTGAGAGCAAAATCATAGAAGTGACACAATGGTACGCGGGCAACAGACAATGCAGATCAGGCTCCCTATGCTCTACCAGGCACGACGCGTCAAAATGCATTTCAGCCTATACATGTGTTTCTGTGTCAGTTGTAAAAAACGGTGCACGAAGCTTCAGGACTCCGTCTGTACAGTGTGCTTTCGATACAAGCATTCTTCACTTTTTTTAGGCTAGTTAAATTTTGTTCCGACTTCGCATTACGTTTTGAATAAGAGGCACCGTGGCGGGACTCGAAACTACCGCGCAAACGAAATACTGGTAAAAAACTTGTTTTCCAACGAGTGCCTATCGGTCATCCCCATCGCTTTACTACTCTTCCATGTGCGTGCAGCTTAATCAAACTGGCCTCAATCTGACATTCAAAGCTGGGGTTTACAAAAAATAATTTCTCTTCCTAGCCATATATATTCTGACTCAGTTTTTTTTTACAATCGTGTTCTGGCCTAGTGCTTGTTGGGGCCTTCAAGTTGTTAGTCCCTGGGTTTGGAGAAGAATCACAGTCTTACTTTCTCGAAAATCGAATACTTTATTTTTTTCCGCTAGAGTTAACACAGGGATGGCGGCCAAGTATCAAAATTCAAATATGACTAAAATGTTAGGCATTTTGTTTCTCTATTACCAAATATTACACCGAATTTTTATTTTTGATTAGGTAAGAGAATGGTTGAAAGATTCATTAGAAAAGTTTGAGCAAAATTTAGTCTTTCACTTTTGAGGGGTGTACTACCTTATAGCCTAGAATCCTATTCGTCCGCTTGCCTGCGTGGGTCGGAGGTTCGGAGGCAAGCGGACGAATAGGATTCTAGGCTAACTACCTTAAGAATAGCTTCCATTGCCATATATATATATATATGTGTGTGTGTATACAGATGACATATGAACGCTAAAATCAGGTTATCACACTCTTTACCAGTCCTAGTATCTGTCCCCCAGATGCATTCAACTTTCACATTTTGCCAAAATCTATTAAATAGCAATGCCGGCAACCATACTAACCCTGTCGGCCCTGACTTTCTGCAACATTCATGAATTATCCGTAATTTTTGAAGGTATAAAGGCAATTATGTTACCAGAAAGTCAAACGAGGAGAACTGGAAAACATGAAGGATAAACAGCACACTGACAATAAAGACACGCTTTGGTTGAAATCACTCAAAACTTTTACTAATATTAGCACCGTTGTGAGATGACAAAATTCAAACACCGACATCAGATGAAGTCTGCTGATAGTACAAAACACTGGTTTTAAAGAAAACTGGGTAGAGAGTAATTTACTTGGATCATTGAAATATCACCTTGCTAAGTACAGGAGAGTTACAGGCTGTCACTTTCACATTTTCTCCCTAACCCCCCCCCCCCTCCCTCCTTTCACCTCGAGAAAACAGCAGGGCATGAAGGAGAAGAGATCACTGTGGTTGTAACACTAAGCGAAACACAGTCACAATCAGTGTTGCACTGAGAATATCAGATGCGTGTAGTTTGTACGTGTCCACAGATCAGTGACTAGTTTAGCAAAAACCTCTCAGTGACAATGCAAAATCTCTAAATCTCACTTACATGTAGCCTAATCACAAAATTTCCTTTAACACTATGAATGTTTTAAGATAGTTTAAGAATACATATTTAGCAAGCATCCTACAGCCACTGTTACACTGCTCAATTTAAACCAAGTGTAATTTAATAAAAGAGCAATGGGTGGTTCCTAGAAGATGGCAACATCATCAATGCTTCTGTGCATTGATTTGTAAGTTCTGTCAGTTATGAGGTCGACCTGCTTTATAAATAGGCATATCGTGTTTACACATATTCATGAATTTAAACCATACAGTTACAAAACATATGTTCGTGCACTTGACATACACATAGTTTGGTGCTGAAGTCAAAGTTTTCTTGCGGATTCAAGGGAGTGTGAATGGTTTATTTCAGTCTTGAGCAAAGAATGATCAAATTATCGAGACATACACTGTTTCAGGGTATGGCGAGTCAAACTTATGAACAAATGTTTCGTTTTGGTTCTATCTCACTGCATTTCCGTGTTCTGTGGACTGCACCATGCATTGACACTCAGACAACTCAGCTATAGCCAACATGGCCTGTGAATACATGATAAGTTTATGCTGCTGACAATATGAATGGAGGCTGTGTAAATAAATCATTCTTGACAACATCAATGCACACTGCACGACTACATGATGATCAGTGTGGTTAACCAGGGCTAGGAAACATACAAAGTGCATGATTTGGGAACCACACTATACAGTGGATTGCATTGAACCGTTAGCAATACAAGACAATCTAATCTAAATTGGGGAGTTGCCAACACTGTCATGCGTAACTATCGTCTAGCAGTCCACCACAACCAAACATACACAAACACTCCATGCAAAGAATACATTCTGAACATGATGTGTTGTTTTCATTACTCATGACCTCCTTCCAGACAATGTTTCAACTTTCACAGATATGATTTCTTTGTTATTCACTGATGTTACCGCCCAGGAGACAATTACGTCTGAGTGTTATTAACTCCCAAATTGAGACAGTACATATAATTCTTGTTCCCGTATTGCCAACCGTTCACCACAAACCACTGTAAAGTTTCTGCTGATATGATTGCGACAGTAAACACAGGGTAACTAAAGTGATTTGGATTCAACATGACAAGATTTTCCAATTCCTTAAAGTGACATAATCTTTTTGCAAAATCTTTTGAACCTGTTATTTCAATATCAACAATCAATCTTTGGTCTTGAGATTGTTCATGATTCTTGCCAAATCGATGTTGATGGCTTTTCCACAGAGTTTTGAGTTAGCATTCCAAAGAGTGATCGTTCATCACTGGCATTTATTTAATCTGAGATGGGGAGTATACAAATGCCTTCCCAACCAAGGAAGAGGTAAGCATTGCACTTGGTGCTGGCATGCACCTTGCATCTTATAGACATCCTGGATCAGTATCAGTCACGCAAACAACACACTTTATGAGTGCTTCTGCTGAAAATCTGACTGGCCTTGAACTTTGGATTCTAAGTTTGCTCCCTAAAACTACTCTCTCTTTCTCTCAATGTTGCACGACCCTCCCATGATTTCAAGGTCAAATAGTATTGAAACCAAAATAAAATCTATAAAAAATGTTGCAAAAAGACAATACAACTTACTCTGAGTCAAAGTAAGAAAACGATACTGAAAAGTATAAAAGTAACTTTTGTCCCTTTTCTGTTGGCTACTACAATTTCAGGACATTGCAATGATCACACATTAGAAACACATATGAAAGGAACTGCTAGACGCACACAAATTACTGTTTCAAGTGTTTAGTTTCATGTATTTGAGTTCAAAAAAGGCAAGATAAAAGTAATACTGTAGGATTTGAAGCACCTTCCCTTTTACTGCAGTCAGTTTTTACTCTTTTTCCGCTATCATGGCAAAACATCCTATTAACCTCTTTTCCTATCAGACGGAAAGACGTGTTAATTAGGACTTTTTCTTACATATGGAGTAACAGGCAGTAGCTGTAATTTTGAAAATATTGTCACTATTTTTTTATCTAAAACATACTGGTACATTTTCTTGTTCTCCTTGCTCATATCTGCTGCAATACACAGTTGCCTTGCTGACAGAATACGCTATGTAAGATATGCACTCAACATGTTTTCCATGAATAAACAAAATCATCTTTCACAGTTTGGGAGGGAACTTACAAAAACACAAATGACAGCCATGATGGCAGTGAACACTGCAATATGAGATGTAATGTTGAAATACTGAGAGAGGTACATAAACAGTCAGATCAAGGATCACAGATCATATGTGTAAACTTCAAAAAAAAATAGAAAAAGCAGCAATGTTTTCATATTGTAACACCAAGAAGTACTATCATCAGAAACATTCTACAAGTTTAATTAATCTACAGTAAAAGAACTAATCTACAGTAAAAGAACTAATCTACAGTAAAAGAACTAACAGTAATCCTTTCATCTCCAGGTTTGCAAACATTACAATTTGCATGGTTAGAAAAACTGACTTCGCCAGAAACCTTGAGCTGCTGTATCTACTGTTCAACCTTTCAGATCCTGTGGCAAGACTCCTGTTTGATGTTAGGTAATTCTTGCCTGGAAAGATTTGTTTTTATACCACAACTAGGTCTGGCCAGTCTGAGAATAACTCTTGCCAGACACTGTCTACCATTTGGCCAAGATACTGTCAAATACTCAAACCTGCCAACCAAGCATCTATCAATTCTGCAAATTCAATTAGCATCTTAATGACCAATCAAGGCTTGTCCTACACCAAAACCAGGGCCTCCATAGCTTACTTCCCACATTGGTAAACCAAACACTGCCTAATTGGCTCATCCCTAACAACCCTATACTTCACCAAGAGCTGCACTGGCCAATCCCTTACAGCAAGCCCAAGAACTACTGGGGTTACTATATGGTTAAATGACAAGAAAAAATGGCCAGACATACAGAAAGACTAGAAGTAATTTCACAGTCTATTTTACTGATAGTGCTTGCAGCTCCAGTAAAAAGCAGAACACTAGAGGTGCATGGCCACAGATGTTTAATACTGTTGATCATGTTGCAACGTAAGACCATAAACCAACCACCACTCCTAGCATGGCAATAACATCCAACACACCATTCATTTTTTGAAAACATCAAGTGTACCATTTACATGTAGCTTTGTCATTTGAAGTTAACATCGGAACACATTTTGGTTTTCGCACATTAGGAATAAGGAATAAAATTTTAAAATTTGAATCAGTGTTGTTCACAAACTAGAACAGACACAGATCAACAGCAACATCTGCTGCGGCCAGAGACACCTAGTCCCTTATCAGGCTGTACCAAGGCACTAACATAAAGCCAATCCTCTGAATTATATTTTGCAGATCAACAACTTCCTAGATCAGACACACTCCAGAGACAGATTCACGAAATATCATGGTTACCAAAGAATCACTGAAACATCCACCTGGTTCATCCAAAGTATAGGTGAACTCTGGTAGATTGAACAAAGTTCAAACGCCTAAAATCAAAAGGAGTTTGAAACTTTACCGTTATTGTTTGAGTTGTACGTTATAGCTTGTTCATCTTGACATAGACAACATGTACTTTGCAGAACCGATAAATATAGGCATTTTATCCAGAACAGCCCATGCTGTTTTGTGCTGACTTGGGCAGACGAATCAATCCCTAAAGACCAGAGCAGAGTCTTAAAAAAGAAAATTTCATGGACCCTAGCATCAAACACAATGTGCCTCAAAATACAAAATCTTTTCTTGACTCTCAGGGTCTGGCACTAAATTTCTAGAAATGTTTGTGCGTCAGAATATGAAAACTTCTGTGCGAAAGTGAACATTTAGTGCAAAAGCAGCATGCAATATTGGTTTGTAGGCAACAGTGACAAAATAGTGCCAGATACACTGCTGACAAAGTAAAGAAAATATCTGATGACTTGTATGAAGAACCATGCTGAAAATTTTCTGTCCAATCCACAATTCTATGCCAAGACATTTACTACCAGAATTGATGTACCTCAATAACCTTTGTATGAACTCTTCCCAGACCTTATTATTCATACATGCTCTCCCATGTACCACTGAACGATGGAAAGGTATAACATTTTGGACAATCACTGACCAGCAACCCAATATCAATGCTCAGCGCAATCATTCCCAGGTCATACTTAGCTGTCAGAAAAGTATTCAAAGCTATGGTGCAAGGTCCTCTATGAGTGCTTGTAAAAGTCTTTCAGAACCACAAGGCAATGGAATCCTGCCAAGTTCTGGTAACTCACAATTAAATTTATTAAGTATGGCACTGTGGTTCCCCCTGTAAGGATGACAAGGGATGGCACTGTTGCACCCTCTGTTAGGGTGAAGGGAAATGGAAAATGAAAGTTTTGTCACTATTGCTGGCTTGAATTTGTCAAATGATCCCATTAACATATATTCATGTGCATGGGCCTCCACTGCAAGACCCCTCAGCTAGAGTGTTATTGCAACGAAGTGAACAGGATCCACTAGCTTCTTCAGGGACTGGCCTGTCAAGGAGAAAAAAGAAAAAAAAATTCAATTATTACTATAGTGCAATATTCTTTACTTGCGCTAGGTGGATGAATTTAATGCTTTCATCTTTGAAGTTCACCAGCTCTTTCAATCTTTATCCTGCCAAGTTCACACATCACCAACAGGTAAAATTGGTTAAAACAAGTTAGGCATAACATGTCCCGCATGTTGCATTGGAACAAAGAGTTGAATATTTGAAGGCTCCTGAATACCTAAGATACTGTAAACATGGTTTTTCGTGACCACATCTGATGTAGCATACCTGCAAAGTAGGTGAAACTACGTCTAGACTTGGCTCAATACCTCTTTTCACTGACTTGGCAGACAGGGAAGTGATACTGTCTGGCAGGATTAGGGTTAAAAGTTCATGGAAAGTTCAGTTTAATGTGTCGATTTCCGTCAGTCATTACTGTAACTTTTGATTTTGTCAATAGGCTGTTCATAATTTTACAGTGGGTTTCAATTTGGTTCCACAACTCTGCAAGTGAGACAGATATGTTGTATGTACAATATAAACGATTAGCTTGGGTGTCACCACACATTTCAAAGTCACTGACTCATTGATTAGTTAGAGCATGGAGGTAGGAAGAGAAGGAGCCTGCACGAGAAATAAATGGATTAACCACCATTGTATAATGCCCAGATAATCCTGTTATCTCCTTTCTTATCCTCGCTTTAGCCGGTCCTGCAAGGCCGCCTAGTCACATAACTGTCAAATTTAATGAGTTCGAAATATTTTTTATCGTGGATTTGAATCGAATGCGTAGACTAAAAATACTGTGATGGCACATGCGCAGTTGATGCTTTTGAACACAAGAGGTTATGTAACTCGTCGGAGGACCAGATTCAGATCAGCCGGACACATAAAAACTCGAGTACGGAAACATTTGTTCGTCTCTACAGCTTATTTACAAGTCACACTACTTATACTCTTTTCGGGGGTTTCCGCAAATTTCCGCAAAAAACGTCGACATTGTTTTGAAAGAACGTAATCTTGGGTTGTTGATAGTCATATCAGGTTGACGTTGCGACGCGTTGCGTTTCTGTAATTGAAGTCAGAATTTCAGTCACTTTGCCGACCGGGTTCAGTGATTAGCATAATGTGGCATCGGGAGTCTGTGTTACGTCCATGCTGATAGTAAGTCGCTATGGTACCTATCTTATTTATCGTTTATTAAACATTGCAACTTTGTAGATACTACTACATCCATGTCGTATTGACGATAGGGTATTGTTATCAGTACATAATTTCTCCGTGCCGTTGAACCATGGATTGCTAAAACTTTAAAGGTCAAACTAGCTGTGTCCGTAGTCAAACTGGCCACTCTTGCTAATTTGTTTCCAGTGTTTCGTGTCATTTCCTTCAAATTCAGAATACTTAAAAGTTTAAAATTAAGAAAAATCGTCGATCAGATCGCCCACTTCACTGATTCAGTCATCACATGTCTGTTCGCGGAAGACGCTATACTTGTATTAGCGCATGCGTACTTTCTTTCCGACTATTCCCGAAGAACATCGAACCGTATCCGAACCGGCATAATCCATTTATGGGATTACCCGGGCAGATGCGTCATTGTTTGCTTAGCAAACAAGCGGCATGTCTCATCTCCCTCAAAGGAGACAATAGACGTGCAGGCTCCTTCTCTTCCTACCTCCATGGTTAGAGTAAACCAGCATGGGGCATAGACTGATAGCTGAACAGTTGGTTGCATTTAATCTACAATGTAGCTGTTTTCAGTAACAATTACAGCTGAAAGTTAGAAGATGTTTGCTGAAGCTCAAACTGTCTCACATACAGAGTTGTAGCACTGAATTGAAACCCACTGTATCTACCTGTGCATGAAAAGGAACAGAACGAACTCCTATGAGTGAACTGCTCATTGTTGAAAAATACAGAGTGGACCTACGTTTCCACACAGCTTCATTGGTTAAGACATGAACGCTTCTGACAAAGCCCTGTGGTGTTGACCAATCACGTTGTATCTTCTGACAAAGATATCTTCCTGGGTTCCACTGATTGCTGTAAATGACAGGGGATTCGCTAAGTGTTGGGAAATCATCTCAATTTTTCAAAACCTATCGCTGGTTGAGGATTATGGGCATCACTAAGAAACTTTTGGCACATCAGGATGACGTAACTTTGATATCGAAATGAGATAAAACTATCATTTATTACAAAACTGAGCAATTTCTGCTGCCTCTTATCACTCACACTCTGACATCATAGGATATCACTTTTCACTTTCTTTCTCTAACTACTCGCTAAGGCATGTAAACATGCCTTGCATTCAGCTTATTGGTTTAGCTCATATTCTGTGTGTAGCATAGCGCTTGAAAATAACTGAGACATGAATTTCATTTAGAAATAAAATTTGCACAGACAAACTTTTCATAAGCTATGCCTACACATCATTCAAACAAGGGCAATGCACTTAGCACTCAAAAATAAATGATACTGCAAAGGATTGTGGCATGCAATGAGAGTTATTCAGTGGCAAGCACAGACATTACGGAGGCTGTCTGTTGGGATTGGCTACGATTTGTAGCAGTGTAAGCTTACCATAGTTGGGCTTGGTCAAATTCCTTTAAGTCCTCCACTTCCAATGTTTCATAGAGACCTACAGATAATACAACAAACAAAAACATTCCCTGAATATGTTATATAAACATTTCAATACATACACCTGGTATGGTATCACTAACAGCATACCGATATATCAGGAAATAAATTGAAGACCTCAACAGACAGTCAAATATTATGTATTTCACATAATCCTGAAGAAGAGTCTATAAGGCAAGGAAGGTTAACCCTTTTCCTGTCAAGTTCATATTCACCATCAGGTCAAGTTGGTTAAAACTAGTAAAGCAAAACATGTCCCATATGGTGCATTTTAACAAAGACTTGAAGATTTGAAGGTCCCTCAATACAGAGATACTGTAAACATGATTTTTACAGACTAAAGCTGCTATAACATACCAATCCAAGTGGGCGAAAATACACATGGTTTTGGCTCAATACCGCTTTTTACTGACTTGGCAGATGGGGAAGTGATACTGTTTGGCAGGTAAAAGGTTAAAGAAATCTAAGAAACAACTTTTGCCAATTTTGTAAATTTCCTTTTTTCCCAAAATTGCTGAAAATATTTTTCCATTGCAAATTTTCTGAGGGCCTACACAAGTGAACAAGTTCATATCTCTTTATTTCTCAGTGTGCACATTTCTATCTTATACATATACATGTATATTTGCTAACAGCATATTTAACCCCTCTCCAGCAAAGTTCATAGGCAAATCAGGTCAGAGGGTCAAAAACAATGAGGCATTACATGTCATATGTGCTGCATTTGAACAAAGATTTGAATGTTTAAAGGCCTCCAACAACATATCCACTGTAAACATAATTTCATTGAGTTAGCTTGCTATGATGTACATGCTCAGTACGTGAAGACACATGTAGGTTTTGGTTCACAACTGATTTTTAATGACTTTGGGGGTGGGTGGTGGGTGGTGGTGTTTTGTTGCAGGCCTGGCAGGAAAATGTTTAATATCGTAAAAAATATGAGGGAAAAATACCGTTCGTGCTGAAAATAGCATAATTCTTGTCATACTAGGAATATACAAAGTTAGTAATTTTTTTGCTTTCTGGCCACATCTTACTGAAACGAAAACGGAAAGTTAATTTACCTGTTTTCAAGTTCCAAGTAAATTTGAAACCAGTCTGAAAGAGCCTTGGAGTCTCACTGTGAAAAGAAAATTACAAGTTACAACAAACAAGAGTTAATTTACTGAAAAATATGTCTGATTGATATGACACTGAAAGATTTGGAAAGACATCAATGATTGCAGCTACAGTTAGTTCTGCAGGCACAAAACTTAGTTGGAGAAAATTGATGATAGTTTATCTGAATTTCAAATCCATTCCATATAAATGGTTTCAGCCGCACAGAAATTACAGCTAGATCTGTATAATAACAACAGTAAAGGCCGTATCTATTTACATGGCAATAATAGTTTCCATTTTTCGTCCTTGAAGCAAAAATCGATGGCAATTTTCTGCAAATGTCAAATTCATTTTCTTGACAAGCGAGAAGTTCATATGTTTGTGTGTGCATATTGCACTCTGTATTTTTCACATTAATGGCGTCTCTTCACAGAGTACATCAATGACGTATGCGTTGCATACAATAACTTATTCAGAATCGTGTTTCGGGTTGACCGCAAATTAAGGTAGCTATATACCTTTTAGACACTTACAGATTTTTATTTTTTTCTCAATTGAACACGTCCAAAACCCCAATAAAGTATACATTTTCTGAAAGCCCTTATATAGAGCTATCCGACCAAGCACAGTACACGGTCATTATTTGCATAAGAGTCACGTGACAAGCGTTTTGCTGAACCTTCCAAAAACCGGTTTTTCCCGCCTTATGCGAACACGCTGCAAGATTTCCGGTTGGAATTTCTTCATTGACAAGCCTTGACAATATCCTTCAAAATTGTGTCTGCGATTTTTTCCCGGAGGCTCCATTCAAATTACATGGCCCGATAATTAAAATTCCTTGAAAAGCACCTTCATCTAACACCTTTAAGAGCGCATTAAAAGAAAACAAAGGCATATAAAGAAAATCCCAGACACGGTTTTGAAGGATATTGTCAAGGCTTGTCAATGAAGAAATTCCAACCGGAAATCTTGCAGCATGTTCGCATAAGGCGGGAAAAACCGCTTTTTGGAAGGTTCAGCAAAACGCTTGTCACATGACTCTTATGCAAATAATGACCGTGTACTGTGCTTGGTCGGATAGCTCTATATCAGGGCTTTCAGAAAATGTATACTTTATTGGAGTTTGGGACGTGTTCAATTGAGAAAAAAATAAAAATCTGAAAGTGTCTAAGAGGTATATAGCTACCTTAAGTACTACAAGAACTTTTGTAAATACTAATATGACTTTTGAAAGCAAGCAAGGCACTTTGTGATCCAGGTTTTATCTAAGATTGGAAAAAAGTAAAAATTCTTTAATTGGTGCTGCATTTTCTATGTATATGCGTCTTAATAGTGCTTTTTGGAAAAAACTGTACAGAGATTGCTTTTAAGTCTTCGCTCTGGTAGTTTTTTTATTAGTCTTTTTTAACATTTTAGTGTGTCATATAAGCTGGTTCTCGAAATAAAGTGTTATTATTAAAGAAGGGAAATTCAAAAGAATCTCTTCTATGCTTTGACTTACTCTTCACATTCAAAGTCCAAACTCCATGGATCATACTCCGGTTTGGCTCTGACAAGTGTGAGTATCATGACCAACACATGACACGAATCAGGACACACCTGAAAACAACAACATTTACGTGCATTGAAAACTGTAAACACAGATTTATTAAAGTAAAGAACTCAGGCATAGCATATCACTCACACTTTCATTGGCTACACTTTAATTTCTGCAATTTTCACATCAATGGTTATTGCTTACCATATATCTCCTATTATACTTAAATATCTCCATGTATCAGTGATTTCATGTCCTGTACTAGATTTGAATGATATCTCTACCGTTTGCGACTGACTATGGCCTGAGTAAAGTGTAAGTGAACCCAACCATTAGCAATAAGAAGTGATTTGTAATAATGTCACTATGAGATTCACATAGCCATACTATAAATGCCTATTCTGTAATTTGGTTTCACTTACATTGAAAGCTAATATTTGCATATTGTAGTAAGTAACATCAAAATAGCTGTCCTGCCATTCTGCATTATTTCTTATCTGTATTAAATTTGCAACAAAGTCGGTAGCTCTAGACATGTTTCCGCAATTTAGTATCAGGTTAGGTTAGATCAGACATTTGAATGTCATGGTCAATACATGTATAAGCTATATGTACATGTACATTTATCATATACCCATGCCCATATTGCTACATCCTAGTGACTTTCACCGTAAAATATCAGCCGTGATATTTCACGGTAAACGTCGAGATATGCACGATGAACGTCATCAGTTTTAGAGTTTTCCCGAACTACATTAGCAGTTTGTTGGTAAACAACGTAAACAACAAAATGGCTGCCGCTCCCCACCTGCAAAGCGATGTCGCCGACGTAAAAACTTGAAGGGCTTCGATGAACACGGGTATTTCTGGTTGCAAAATACGGAAATATCACGTTGAGTCTTGAAATTTTTTCCCATGGTATTTTTTTTGGTCAAGTTCTAGCAAACATTCTGCCGTTCGCACGGCGCCGGCACTGTGCACGGTCTCCATCGAACAGGTAGTGAGCCCGTGACGTGACAGCAATGTCGCACGCGCGTGACAACTGTTGACATGGCAACTCTAAGGGTAAACTAACAAAATGGCATCCTCTCCGCGCGAGCTCCGTACCGTACGACGATCGAAATCAGGATAGATTTAAAGCTGAGCAGTTTTTGATCGGTTACAGTTGTAATAGCATATTGCACCTTAAAATGTTCCTTCTGTATGACGATTTTTGTATCCCGGTGTCTTTCTTCTTGGGTTTCATGGAGATATGGAAGACTTGCAGCGATGTTGCGCGTGATGTTGACATCTTTGTCGTATACTTTATGAATGAACCTGTTCACATAAACATTCTGATCAGTCCGGGTCAGCTCCAAAATTGGAGACTCATTATGATAATGTATTCCGGCATTCAGCCAATCATCGACCAGATTACATCATTAATAAAGTACGGGTCACGCTTTGTCACAAATTACCCACCAAGTGTGATCGGCAGTTTTGGGCCGCTTATTAAGCCCCTGTCTTGTGAATTTCGACGAATTTCGACAGTCAACATAATCCACGTGTTCTGCAGAAGGTCATGTCCAACAAGGAGTCCGATTAGTGAACAAATATTCGAAATATTGACGATTCATTTCTACCCCAAGTTTATCGATTTTGCTCAAGTACCGAGAATCATTTTGTGGATGTTCGTCATCTCTATTAGAAATACTGTTATAAAGGTTATTTGTGTAGGTACGCGTATAACATTTTGCAAGAAAGAAGAGCAATGTCAGAGCTTTAGAACGATACCTGTTTTGTAGTTGTCAAATGCAGACTAAAAATGGTACGCGATTTTGAAAATGTGTTGACAGAGTGGCCACACAACTGTTCCCCATACGGTAGAATTTGTATCGCTGCCATCTCCGACACAAATGGGGTATTCTGAACGATCTGTGTAGGTACACGATTTATATTTCGCAGGACTTCAACCAGAGTCTAGGAATCACAGCGATATATGGGGTTTGTTGTCTTAGCCAGAATAAAACTGGTACGCGATTTTGAAATTGTGTTTAGACAGAGTGGCCACACAACTGTTCGACATTATGACAGAAGACGGCGCGGGAGTTCGACACAGTATGGCGTACGTAACGAAGGACGCATGTGGAGGTTGCCAGGAAATACAATTTTTACTGATGGCGCGCTGGCCGCTGATTGGCTAATGAAGGGGGAACATATTATGGTATAGCGCTCCAATTTTGGAGCTGACCCGGACTGCTGATATTTATGCGCAAGGCGTAATAAAGTGAAGCCTCAAAATTTAAGGTTTTTGGTTCTGTTAGTAAAATTCCCTAAAATTATGGGCATGGGTATATGATAAATCGGTTATTACCCAATATCGCCTGTTCCTTGTGTCGTATCAGCATTCGTGTCATTTGTGCTGCGTCAGACACTGGACTTCGTCTCGTGTTTGACACACCACAAATGACACTCATGCTGATACGACACAGGAACAGGCGATATTGGGTAATAACCTCTAAGTACATGCTGCCTGCCATGACCTTGGCACAGGGTTTGAATCTGACTTACATCTAATATTTGCATATCACAGTAAGAAAGTCTAGATATCTGTCCTGCATTTGGCATCATGCTTGATTCGTCCTTAAATCTGATATTTTTGTATATAGGAGACAGGAAAGTCTAGATAATTGTCTTACCATTGACATAGGGTTTGAATTGTACTCACGTCTAATATTTGCATATCGTAGTCAGTAAAGTCTAGGTATCTGTCCTGCCATTTGGCATGATACTTGACAGCTTCACTGATATACTGCTCTGCATCCATGGTGAGCTGCTTCACCTCGACATAAGTTCCCTGTCAGAAAGATGAGAAATAAGAAATGAAAACATGAGTTGGAGAACAAATACACTCAACTGAATTACCATAGTAAATGACAAAGATGGGAAAATGATAGTTTAACAGATTTAGTTTACACTGAGATAGTAATCAGCCAGTTGTTTGGAGATCATTTTACATAATCTGCATGGGTGGGCAAGCCAACAGTCTGGGGTCTAGGACAACTTATTTTTTGTCATTCATTCTTCAAATACAAGTGTATAGCAATGGCACTACAATATATCATTTTGTACAGGACAGGCAAGCTAGCCAGCAAGGCCACTACACTGATACTGTATTGGTCCAAGCACCACAGTACATGTATATTGGAATTGCCAACACCTGATTCTGAATCTGTAACACAAGGGTCAATACACTCAAACTCATTTAAAATTCAAGGACTGTTTAAAGAAGAAATAATACTAGAAAATCACATTTTTGATCTCAAAAGGTCCTTGAAAATTACAACTGATAATTACCCAGGTTTTGAAAATTGTGGATGGCTTATCAATTTCCCAGCATTTGTTTTCATTTTCGAGGACTTTCAAGGGTGCTTCAAAATTTAAGGACTTTTATGGAGCATTTACATGTAGACCCTGTACATCAATTTGGAGTTTTCCTCCCTGCCTAATCTGTGAATGAAATATCTGTCCTTGGCTGATCACTGCAAGGGTTTAAACCCCTGTGCGGACTTAATCCAAAAATCTAGCAACATATTTATATAATGATTGCAATTTCAAAAGAAGACAAAGGACAGAAGCGCCTCATAATCTTCTTAACAACTCAGTTAATCCCGATCCCCGGCTCAAGAGCCAGGGTTTAATGAATATTATGTGAATGCAAGTATAGTTTATACAGGAACACAACCTGTGTTTCAGGGCTTCTTCTAGTCCTTGTTAGCAGAGAATAGCCAGCACCATGGACTTCTAGTGGTAACATACTGTGAAACTCATCTGTGGTAAAAGAAGGGAGAGAAAAAGTGAGAATCTATCATGGAAATTTGTTATCCATTGAAATAGAAGTAACGTAAAGATACAAACAAATCAGTGGGAAAAGAAAACATCAGCTGTTCACTTTTCTGTATAAATATATTCATTAGTGTAAATTATATGAATGAGCATTGTTGGAGTATGCAAATCAATTATAATGCATCATTATCCATGAAGTAAGCTCAATGGCCTAAATCACACTCTATCTCAATGAAAATGATACATTTCCATGTATAGTATAGCATACACCAGGCTTCGTCAGGCCTGTCCAACAAAAAAACAGTCAAAAATCACAGCACATTGATTAGGTGAATCTTGCAACAAAATTGTTGAAAAATGAAATCTAGACAATGAGAAGTGCAAAAGCTCTAATCAGCGTAACACAGGGACACTTAGCATGAAATGCAAATAAAAGCAATGTCAGATCCAAACATTTGATTCTTTGATTCCTCATTTACATGTACTGAGTAAAAATCCATTCTACTGGATATAATGACAGGCAGGACAAAAAGTGTGACGGAAATATGTCTTGGATGAAAAGTTGCCAACATTTATCATATAGTATGATTAAATATATTACGGAAGTGATTTTAACCAACATTGTCGGCATCTATCATGATCCTGTACATTTTGCAATGAATTACTGGTATCAAAACGATGGCTTTTATATTCAAGCAATAAAGCACACCCAGAGACGGTATACCACGAGATTTTGACCAGTTCATTACATATATGCATGAGCGATAGCGAGTTTATATATGAAGTGAACTGGTCAAAATCGAGTGGTATACATCGCTGGGTGTGATTTATTGCTATTATATCATAACAGTATATTGAAATTCTGGCGTGGAACGTCAAAAACGGATTTTTGCTCAAGCTGAAAGTTCGCGCATATGCCTGCCGTGGTACATGTATATCGCCAATATACCACGGTCAGATCAGATCAGATCGCTGTATTTGCGCCATCAATATACTGGTATGATATTATTGGAATTAGTCTAGCAAGCAGAGCAATATAGGTACACATACAAATGTAATGAATTGGCTGATATGATTACTGTATTTGATTACTCTACTGTTAATTTCACAAGGCTCTTCAAACCTTGTTTGCTTCATTTTTTTAAAAAGTAAATTCATTGAAATGTCTAGCTTTAGTGACACCATACATTCAGTAAAATACCAATGTCAATGCATGCCACTGATACATGGATAGCAGGTGTATATATCCACAACACGTCAAAAAAACCCAACCAAACTGTCCACATGAAAATAAAAAGATTGCTGCACCTTCAATGTCCAGAGGAGAATCTGAGTCCGGTGGTCTTTCAATGTATCTCCTAACAGAATAGTTAAAGCCTCGTTGCTGACAATTACACTTGTCAAGATCCATAGCAGTGTTGATACTCCAGGATAAGTTTATAGTGCTAGCACCATGGATGGGACAACTCTGATCTATATCACAACCAATGTTATCACTGTCTTCACACAATGATCCATATTGTGGCCCAAAGCAGCCACTCTGTGAGTCCGTCTTTGTGGGGTTTCCATACATTTTGTTACTTTGTAAATATCTGTCATGGCACAAGGGTAAGTCTCTTGATGGCTGTGCGGGCTGATTGTAGGAGGACTGTATTGGATCAGTGCACACAGTGATACCGCCAGAACTACAAGCACCAGCTCCACAACTTTTCAGAGAAGTCTTCCTGTTGCTTTGCCAGCTGTTGCCAGCATCACATGCACTTCTTGATTCGTTTTCACTAAAAGTGTCTGCATCTTTGGAGTCAACAGACTGATTGCCTGGCGACAGAACACCTTCTTCATCATTGCTGCCCTGCGAGATATCAGTGACATCGCTGTCTGTTGACCCTGACTCATCGTCATCATCAGTATCACAAGAATCCTGCTGTGTTTTCATGGAGTATTTGAATTCTGGCAATAAGCTGGAAAAGATTTGGTCATTGTCCCCTGAGTTTTGATTCCCTGTGAGACCCGAAGACAAGGACTCGCTCTGTATATTGACAACCTGTCTTCTGCTGTTTGAAGTTACTCTACAAGTCATCTCACTGACTGTACAAGTTTTGTCGTCATCTTTGGTACGGTGCAGATCATATCCGCACTCATTATTTGCACTCTGAGAAATATCACAACCTGCCATCGGTAAGTTTTGGCTGTCCGCACTGTAATGCGATTCCTGAGAAAACATCAATGGAAGACTGTCCTCCTGTTGCCCAGCAACCAACTTTTGGCCACCACTCTTCACAGATGTGACTTGCATAGATGGGGGTGGGGTTTCATAATGTCTCGCTGCTTGTTCTCCCATATGTAAGCCAGTCTCTCCTCCTGGGGGGCTTTGCACATCACAGAATGTCTGGGTGGTAGCTCTTTCACCTTGGTGTGGGTTGGAGGCAGTGTACAAGCTGTTCTGTGTGCAAGGCATACTGTTTATGGTAGAGTAAAGGCTACTCTGTGAAGATGGCTCGGCAGTTGAATTGACCTTGACACCAAGAGCTATGAGTGAGTACCCAGTATTTATCACAGCGAGGCCGTCCCTCTTCAGACTAAACTTTGGAGCAAAGAGTGGGAAAGGCGGTGACAACTCGTACTTGGTATGAACGACCAAGCCGTGCTTGAGACACCTTGGCGGAGGAGGTGGTTGTGTTGCATCGGTGTCAGACAGCTCTTCAGGAAAGTTCCATACTGAATTTTCTTCTGCAAAGAGTGAAAGCACAGAGTAAGAATCTGACTCAACAACCTGTACAATACTACACACTGTGTAGAAATTTGTACACATTTAACTTATGCTCGGCAAATTTTAGATTGTTAGAATAATGAACAACAATGTCTCAGCACTCACATAGAACCAGTACATGTAAATTTATTGACCCTTTTCCTGCCAAGTCCATATTTCACCACCAGGTCAAGATGGTTAAAATTAATGAAACACAACATATTCCATATGATGGATCATGTATTTTAACATAATACTGTACATTTGAAAGCTGTTGAAAACATAAATACTGTAAACTTGATTTTTTTGGACTAAAGATGCTATAACAGACCAAGCCAAGTGGGTGAAAATATGTCATGTTTTGGCTCAATACCGCTTTTTACTGACTTGGCTGAAGGGGAAGTGATACTGTCTGGCAGGAAAAGGGTTAAAAGTAAAATATCAAGAATAACGGAGGCATAAACCAGTTGTATGTTTCCTTTTTTATCCTAGCTCTTCTACAAAATGACAAAGCGAAGCAGTGTTTTTATTTTGGGGGATCCTTTGATGTTTCAATGTAGGGGCAATTCTGATAACAAACTATTCAGTGCTTACATGTGATCCTACAGATGATAATAAGACATTTTATGCCATGCACAGTGCACTGTCATCATTATATGCAGGGCTCGAAATACTTTTTTTCAACCACCTGTCCACTGGACAAGTCAAAATAAAAAGTACCTGTCCCAGTGAGAAAAGTACCTGTCCAAAATGGCATAATTTATTCTAAGAAACTATACTAGTTTCAATTCAATTCAACAAACTCATGCCTGTATCATATGCAAACTGGCGTAACAGCGGTGTCAAGATAGCTCTGAGAATCTCCCAATCTAAGAGATTTGAGACATGACCTTAGATAAATCAATATGGCTGCCTCCTGTAAACAGTGATTAGATATTATCGAATTTTCTTTTACTTTTTTCTGACAGGTAAATATCCAAATAATGATTTTCAAAATTGTAAAAGGTATATACTGTAACAGCGTTTCCGTTAACGCAAAATCCTGCGTATTTTACGCAAAATAGTCTGAAATACGCAAAAAAAATCATGACTGCGTAAACTAATTAATATGCCTTGAGAAATGCCGCCCCATGACACGGACGTACTTGGCTCACACTACATTGCCTCAACGTGGTTCAATGCAGGACAAAAATAGAACATATGCACCTGCTTGCAAGTGACATTTATCATGATATTGCAACATTTTAGACTTTTTAGCGGACGGCAACTCTTTATGAAACCTTGTATTTCATCATCACAAAGCATCATGTCAATCAGTTCTGTATAGACAATGACACTACAGATGCAAAAAATTCGAGAATCCATCGAGTCTACGTTGTTGGTAACACAATACAGTTAATCATGGTCATTAGGTCGCATGTTATTTGTAAAGTGTTTACGGGTGACGATTTACACTCTGTAGGGTTGCATCTTGAGAGGTCCCGCTGGACTTTGATCAGTATCTGCTTTTTGTTGGCGCTCTGAAAACACTAATTTCATTTTCAGAAAGTATTTTCTTTGAAACTTTGAACATGAAGTCATTAGGCTGCTCAACGATCATATACGAAACATGCATCACGGCATTGCAAGCGTTCAGCTACTATACCTTGAAGCCCCCCACGTTATTGTTTTTTGTTAATATAGCATGCGCATTAAAGGAAACCCCTAAGTTCGACAGAAAAGACTGCCCAACTCACTTCAGATACCGATTCCCACCGACACCGTATGAGTTGTTGATACATTTTACGCAAATAAGAACCAAGTTGCATAAAATCGTACGCAAATTTTGAAATTGTAACGGAAACGCTGTTATATAAATTTAGACTTATGAATATTTGCTGTAGTCAATAGGTTGAAATACTGGTTGCAGGCTGAAAAAACCTACCTGTCCACTTGGACAAGTACTTTTCAAAACTACTTGTCCTGGGCCAAATTTCACTTGTCCGGGACAGGCAGACAGGTAATATTTCGAGCCCTGATATGTTCAATATTTTGGAGGTGAATAAGAACAAATATGCTCGAACAGCTAGTCTAGGGGAAGAGCGACAAATGAGAAATCTCCAGGTCTCTCTCAAAATGGGGAATGTTGCCCCTTGCTTTCTTGAAAATTTAGGGGGGTTTGGTTCTGATTGCGGGGGACTGTAATAAATTATGCAAATTTAACTTACAAAACTTAAGATTTTCAAAGTATAACTAATTAAGTTTAAAGTATTGATAAAATATCAATAAAAGACAATCCTGTTCCTTATTTCCTTCCAGTAAGTGTTCAATAAATTAGTAGCCTGCATAAATCATCCACACTTCATTTCAGTTCAAACACAATTTTGTAATCTGGAGGCAGTCTTAATAATCTTTCAGCTGTATCACATCCTCCTACAGACAGGAAGCTTGTATCACTTTTCTGTGGCTACAGATAATAGATTAGATCAACTGTGATGTTACATCATAGACAGTAACCATGTTGTTGATTACATCAACTGTGTGATGTTACATCATAGACAGTAACCATGAAGTGGATTAGATCAACTGTATGATGTTACATCATACACAGTAACCATGAAGTGGATTAGATCAACTGTGTGATGTTACATCATAGACTGTAACCATGAAGTTGATTACATCAACTGTGTGATGTTACATCATAGACAGTAACCATGAAGTGGATTAGATCAACTGTGTGATGTTACATCATACACAGTAACCATGAAGTGGATTAGATCAACTGTGTGATGTTACATCATAGACAGTAACCATGAAGTGGATTAGATCAACTGTATGATGTTACATCATAGACAGTAACCATGAAGTGGATTACATCAACTGTGTGATGTTACATCATAGACTGTAACCATGAAGTTGATTACATCAACTGTGTGATGTTACATCATAGACAGTAACCATGAAGTGGATTACATCAACTGTATGATGTTACATCATAGACAGTAACCATGAAGTGGATTAGATCAACTGTGTGATGTTACATCATAGACTGTAACCATGAAGTTGATTACATCAACTGTGTGATGTTACATCATAGACAGTAACCATGAAGTGGATTAGATCAACTGTGTGATGTTACATCATAGACAGTAACCATGAAGTGGATTAGATCAACTGTGTGATGTTACATCATACACAGTAACCATGAAGTGGATTAGATCAACTGTATGATGTTACATCATAGACAGTAATGTCTATTATAAATCCTCTGTGTAAATCATAATCTCAAACCTCATTTGTAGAGTGGCAACATGACATGCCGCCATTTGTGATTATTTAAGGGGGATTTTGATTAGATAGGGGTGATTGGCACAATCGCGCTTCCTGGAGAAAACACTGAATTGAAAATGTGTTGCAACCTTTTCCTTTCGTTTTGGTCTGAGTCTTGGTAAACATCAGACACTCTTTCAGTGAAGAAGTCTAAAAACCCATTAATGATTGACTGATGTCATCTCAAGCCATTCACTAATAATGTCAAATGGTCATTCATTACTGATATTACTTTGTCATTATTATTCTGCAATTTAATTTTAAAACAAAGACTCCAGGGCCAGCAATGGAAATAACCCATGATTCATTAGGATTTGTATCCCAGAATATTCATCAGTGAAGTGTTGCACATCTCATGCAGTATGTGAAGACAAACCTATGGAAAGGTTTTACAGATTCTGAAAACCTACTATTAATTACGCATACCATTATTCTCAATTCCCATTTTACATGTAAATGATTTTACAAATTTGATTAAAAAATTTGTTTGATTGAGAGAGGAGAGAAATGTAGCATTTTTGTAAAATTTTCCGCCCACTACATGTAAGTCATCAGCCTTACAGAAGTGTAACGGAATGTAGGGAGACACAGACTAGTTGTACCTGTTTTATGAAACAAAAGTATCTTGATTTTTTCCAATGGAGACAACAAAGGAAATTTCCAAGATTATTTTTCTCAGAGAATGATCCCTTCAGTTTGTCGTAACTTGCTGCCCAAAAGTACAGCATTTTCAAAGCCTACAGACTGTAGTTTTTACAGTTATCAAACAGTAATTACTAACAAATTATTCAGATGCCTCATGCAACTGCTCATGCTGTATGTAGAGCAGAAAAAATAGCGAGAAAAGTGACTTTATTGGTGAAATTCAAACAGAATTGTTGGTAAAACATTATACTCTGCAAAGCTTACCATCTTGGAAGTAGTTATTGTTGTTACGATTCTTCATGGATTTATACAACTCAGCACACTCTTTACATGGTGAGATTGGGGGAACAGCTGTGATTGTGATGTAACACTGTCTTTTCTCATCACTACTTCCTCCATTTGGACAACTGTAAAACAAAATAAAATATAGTATCAGTGTTTCCCCTGGGTTCCAAAATCTTGTAGCAAATTTGGCTAGAAGCCCTACAAAATTATTCGCCAAACCAGATATTCAATTAGCCAAGCCGATACCACTGATCACAAATGACGTCATTTCTTTCTCATTAATATGCAAAAATAAATATTTGTCTGCTTTTTCCGTAAGAATGACGGAAATAAACCCTGTTAGTTGTGGAGGGACCGTGGTGCTACTATGGATACTATAAGTAACACCAATTTATGGTTCAGATTACAAGGTGCCAACATCAGCCACGCATACAACAAAATTTGTCCGAATTTCAAGCGACACTTGTCCAAAGTTAGGCGACTAACAAACCTGAAATCGCTATCGTGCGATACTGTACTTTATATCGCTACAGACAACGGCACGAAACCTGGTTCAGCATACCAGTTTTTTCAAACGAATCAGATATCCATTCTCGTAGCAGTTCGAAAGTAAAATACTCTCAGACTTGAGAAATATGTGCATTTTTTTAGACTTCCAATACATTTGCTGTACGCTTGAAGTTTAGCAAGCGAAGCTCGGACAGGGCGCACAGCGTATCAATGGCGCTTGTGTCAGGGGTCATCATCGAAGACGTTAGTGTGTATTCACAGCAAGCTTGCCATGGATCGCGGAACTCACGGATCATAAATCCAAATGTTCACGTCTATTATGCAAACAGAACCGTAAAATATCAAATATATACCCTTTTGATATGGAGAAACATCTTTTTGTTTCACTGACGATCAAGTTAAATGCTCAAATATCGCGACAAGACTTTGCGTATTTATTTGCACGATGTGAGTGCGGAACTAGGCCTGGACTCGGCGGATTAGCTAGCGCCTTCTCTGAAAGTCTGTATACGATGTCACGTCACAATACACCACGGTTCGTGATACTCTGAAAATTGTCGCGAATTTAAATTTAGGGAAGCCAATTCACACAAGTTTCTAACGCCAGTAAAGGTATTTTCTTGTTGGCAGCAATACACCACGAACATTTTCGCTATTCAGGAGTGCCTTACTCGCCCTACGTTCTAAAAAATGCTATGCGTATGCTTTTGACCTTGCTGCGAAAACGAGCCCTGCCACTCCTTGACGTGTTCTGCTTGGGTTAAGCTATCCGAGTGGCAGAGGCTACGGATTCGCAGCAACTTTTGACCATGCATGCCGCTACCTTGCTTTTTCGAATTCACGGTCGACTTTCCTACATAGATCATAATCTTTCTTTCCATTTCATAGCTTTACTTGCGCTTAGAATGTGTGTTGTAGGGCTGGTCCCCCCCCCCCCCATATTGGTGGAGCAGCCAAAGTCAAAAAGGAAAGTTTGCCGTTTTTACTTAGTTTCACCGTCACTACGATCCTTCAGTGTTGAAAATGATATGGCTGTCACGGCACGGAGTTTCTGTAGGCACACATTGCGCGTAGTCAGACCCAAAACTTAGCAACATTTTAGTCAACTAGTCATGATATACATGCAGTACTATTGATTTGTGAGTTATTTCGTTACAATTTTATTCATACTGTATGTGTTACAAATAGGATCTCCTGCAGGGCTCGAAAATTCTCGCCGCCCGACGCCCGTGACAAGTGAATTTGAGTCCGGGCAAGTGAAAACAACATTCTCCCAGCCCGACGGACAAGTGAATTTCAATGAGGCCACTATACGTACGCGCTGCCACTCTCTAGTTCTTTGAGTGTACCGCTTTAGATATGGCCGGCCGATAAAATAGCTCTGTTCTACTTGGTTACAAAATAGCAAAATATTGACGTCTTTGCACGATGTTTTTTTCTTCTGATGAAATTATGTCACGATCATATGACGATGTGCCTCCTCAACAGAAAACTACAGCTTACAATAAAATGTTGTAAGGTGTTGAAACAATTTACCCTCCTTCCTACAAAGTTGCAATGTATTGAAACACTTTACTCTCCTTTCTACAAAGTTACAAATTCCCTGGTACGTGAAGCAAACATTGTTGCTGTTTGATTCTGCAATCGAGGTCCCTCAGTCCCTCATAGACGGAGCGTGCTACAAAACATCATGGAGGAATGATGAATACACTGAGGCTTGGCTTTGCCTCTGTGAGTCCCGCGTACGGTCGTCCTTTTTAGTCCAAGTTTTATCTACTTTGCTTGAATCAAAATTTGGCCTGCAATTACTCAGTTTGATTGTAAAAACCATTATTTCAAAGGAAACTTTCACAAACAGAGTCAGAATACAAGGGAAAAGGAGAAAAATTTGAGGTTTTCTGAAAGGTCAAATCTGGGTCATCTTATGTGATGTCATGAATGAAGACCCCTTAAGTACACAATTATGGTTCAAAAGAAACCACCTAGGGAGGTCCAATAGGTACAATCTTATGATAAAAGGTAATTTCTTGGTGCTTTCCAATTTAATGGCATTTAGCTTGACTGTCAGTTTTAAATTAAATTTTATTAACAGTTATGGCAAAGGGAAATTGTCAACAGTAGTTGCAGTCACATATCCATTTCAAATCATCACATTAATATTTCTGCAGAGTCCTCCAGTTTAATGATGTAATAGTGAACATCACTAGACATTTCTTGATGATATCAAAATATCAATGAAAATGTTTCTGGGCTACATTGTTATCATTATCATTAAAACTATTATTACTCTTTAAAACATTGGGAAATGAATTGAACATATCAGTGTGTCTTGTTTTAAAGGATACTTATGCTGAAGATGCTATTGAGCCTGCTTGATCACAACTATGACACAACACCACAATACTTGTATACACTGTCACTATGCTACCGAATGCTTTCTTTTGCATGGAAAATTTGTATTTGTGTGGCTAACAAAATTTACATCATGACTTAAAGAGTGCATAAATGTGCCACATAAGGTAGTAGAGCTTGTAGTGTATATGTATGATAAGTTGTCATACTGTGAACACTAACTCAATGCTGCAGAAGTATTCTGTATCTGTGGTAATACACTTCACATTGCTACCTGATTTTTAGAATTGCCACCTAATTATTTCTTGTGGCAAAAGTTTACCATCAGAAATGAAAAAGTATTTTGATCCCTTCAATGTCATAAAAAACACAGATAATTAATGTAATAAAAACTAAACAAATATTTCTTTAATGTAAAAACTATCATGAACAACATACAAAACATCTTGATTTGTAAAATTAGGAACTCCTGAATGCCGAGAAAGCTGTTGCTACACTTGAGATCATAAACTGTTTAAAAGTTGCTCAAAATGGCTACAAGATTTTTTATTTGGCTAAAGAGTTGGTTAATCATTTGGTGACTTAGGGGAACCCTGCAGTTTATGCACATACCACGTGGTAGCAGTAAACTAAATGATACTGAAAGTTTCATGTGGGCACAATTTGACACAACACCGCTGGCCCATTATATACTTACCCTTAGTGTACCTACCTGACTTGCCTATTAAAACAGGTACCAGGTCATGATGACACACAATGACAATGTACCGGTGTTGTTTTATTGAAATGCATTACTTACATGTCCCCCAAAAATTTAATTGGTCACCCATTAAGACCTACTATGGGTCACTGTGTCCCCATGCTAGCAAAAGCTGGCTGAAACACTGTGTATGTACGTTACATAAGATATTATTTTGATACACAGAATAAGGACACAAATTTATCAGTAAGTTACAGCTATTGTTTCTTTACAATGACATTAATAAAACCATACATATTTACTCTTAAAAAGATCTGAAATTCAGGGCAAGTGAATTTTCCTTCCGGACAAGTGAAATTGAAAATTCACTTGCCCTATGGCAAGTGAGTTTTAAAAAAATTTTCGAGCCCTGTCCTGACGCATAACGTCTCAAGTTGAACTATGCAGGACAGCGCGGGGACAGACAAAGTGATGACGTCATAGTGCAATTTTCGATTGCAAGTTTGGCTAATTTTTGCCAAAATCTTCTCGCCAAACGCTACTTGTTTCTCGCATTTGCGATTTGGCGAGCGGGCAGCGGAAACACTGAGTATGTTTGTTTGTTGAAATAAAGTTGGAAGGGAACAAATAACACTAGGAAGATAAGAATTGACAGTTGATATAGCATTTGTTAGGACGAACATTTCCCTAGACATGCTCATCACTATTAATTATTCACACCACTGAAATTGCCATTGGTCAACTTCTTGACAGTTTCTGGCACCTGAGGTTGGAAAACTAATTTTCTTTGCATGATTGGACACTGAAGGATTCTGTGTCTAAGAAATATTACAATCTTTGGAACGGCACACTGCATTCAAGAACTCTGGGCAATGCCAAGCTGCTCCCATCATACATACCTTCCATACACAAACACTTTGGTGGGATCGGTTGGCCAACTGCACACTGCAATGTATAGATCATCTTGGATTTCCTCTTCACCAAACAGTCGAACTTCTGACACCTGTAAAGGCAATTTACACACTTATCTTTGGACTTCCAGTAATTTACACCTACCAGTGTACATGTACATGTACACATTGAACCACAATACATAATGGTACATGTACCCCGCTTTATGATTATATTAGCTAATTTGCTGATCTTTTCACAACCAAAGCCTTGCAAACAGGTTCAAAAGACCATTAAGAGTAAACTGATATTTGGCAAGAGTAAACCAATATTTGGAAATGACTGGGTTTAATTTCCACTGCAATTTCCACTAACTTGGCAGGATAAGGGTGAGCCATGGCATAATGGTAATCATGCCGAGTCAATCGCATCGATTTTAGATGGGCACATGCATGTTAAATTTGTGTACTGTAAAGCATTAATTATTCACTGAGATTTAATTTCACTATTTTAGCTGAAACATAAAATCTGCTGAATTAAATTGCAGTGAAAAATGTTAAATAACAATAGAATATATTGTTTTACCGGCACAAACAGTGAACTTAAATCCATGTGAAATGTCTCAAACATCAAAATAGTGAAATCCCATGAAAATTAATGATTTTACAGTATATGAGACATGCAAAGTCGCTAAAAATGGGTTTTGACAGAATACCACTTTTTTCTGACAAGGCAAGATGACTAGTGACAGGCTGAGCAGGAAGAGCGGTTGAGCGCCTTCATCTGGCACAAGTCTGCTGTTTTCTGTTGCAGAGTTGGACTTTGTAAACAGAGACTTGGGCACAGGGATAAAAGAGAGAGTCACTGCAATGCATGCCATGTCTTCGTTGTGCCACAAACAACAAAATGAAATATTGTTACACCAGAATACGCATATGCTGCATATAGGTACATGTACATGTACAGTTGTATCCCTCATCAAATAGAGTTGCTAATATTACAAGATTCACAGATAAGAACGTTTTGAAACACCCTGAAGTAGAACATGCA
Source organism: Ptychodera flava (assembly GCF_041260155.1). Classification (NCBI taxonomy): domain Eukaryota; kingdom Metazoa; phylum Hemichordata; class Enteropneusta; family Ptychoderidae; genus Ptychodera; species Ptychodera flava. Next base: position 4,332,038 of record NC_091935.1, on the reverse strand, counting down.
CAAATATGTTTAAAAACTGGACTCAACCATAGGTCATGCAATAAAATTGTATAGATGGTACCTTGGTCATTGTTTCTTGGTAATTGAAGTGCCACCAGTGAAGTCTATACACATAGATTGGTAAAGCTGTGTGTTCATGTGCTTCAACACGGAGTGTGTAGGACAGGATCAACTGACCATCTTTGGTAAAACCTAGGAACACATGCCTGTCGATTGAATAGAACTAAGGTTGAATCATACCAGTGTTATAACACATACATCAAGATGTACAAGGAGATAACTGTAACTGTCAGTCACATGCATGTACAGGAATACTGGCATCTGAATAACTTTAACCAGTAAAAAGAGATGTACACTTGAAACAGCAATGTAATTATCAAATTCAAAGTTTATGAATTACCAGTTTCATAACCATATCAGTAGGGTGGCCAAGCCATTTTTTTCTCTTGTTTATACACACAGTTTAAATGGATTTTTAGCAAGAATGGGGTAAAAGAAGAAAAATAAAAAAAAAAAATTATGCAAATGGCTGTATCCAATCAAAAGTTATGAATTTTTAAAGCAATAAAAGTGCCATTTTTTCGCGGACAATTTTCGGCAAATTTTAAAATTATTTCAAAGTATGCCGATTCCTTCAAGTTTGGCAACCCATAATTTTTTATTTACTTCACATGGAATCATTAAACTATGTGTCTTGTGCACAGATTTACCCAATATTACGGAAAAATCAAGATTTGACTGATGCACAGTCTTGGATTTTGAAACTGTGAGTGTTGAAAATTGAAAATATTTTGTCTGACTTAGTCAAAATTGCGGCGGCACCGTACCATCGAAAAATGGATGGATTTTTATGTTTTTATGAATTTTGAATTCACATAACTTAAAAACTAGAGCTCACAATACAATGAAATTTTGTCACAATAATATTTAATAACACTCAATTCTAGCAAATCAATTTAAACTGCCAATTGTCTTTTAATGCAGGTCATTTTCAGCCATGAATTGTAAGAAATAGCTGTCCCTAACTTCAGCCTCAGGCAGGCTGTCAATGGTGTGTCAGTGTGACTGCCTTCCGCCGCCATCTTGAGTCACACTGTACTGAGGTCTATGAATGAACACTATTTTGTTTTATGATTCGTACTTGTGCTCGTGGACAGATTTTCGTCATATTTCACAGAAATGTTGGAATGATGTTTAAAAAGAGCATGCTACAAGTTTTATGGCAAAAATATGTATCTAAATGGGAAAAATCTACACCGAATTTACCGTACTCACTTTACCTCGTGTTTGCTGGCTAAAATTCCCAGAATATAACAAAAACTCACCACTACATATAAATGGGATGGTCTGCCATTTCCTGGCCAAGTTTCACAGTTCTATGACAGCATGCACAGGGCCCGAAAGCAGTTCCGTTGCGAAATAGGTATTGACTGGATTCAGAAGTGCGTGCCATGAGCGGCGACCGCTTGAGCGCTGTGGACGGTCAGTACGAAGTGGCATTTTTGGAGAGGAAAAACACTATTTTTCTATCGTTTTTTCTTCAGTTTTTTAATGAAACCTGCCTCATACATCGATTTTAATTGGAAATATCCATTTTTTCAGTAACTGAGCTACTTATTTTCAGAAAAAATGGCGTTTAAAATTTCACGAAAATAAAATTTCACTTTCAGTGTGCGTGAGTTGCGTATAATGTCGCAACATTTTAGCTAAACTTTGCCACCCTAATATCAGTATACCAAGTTTAAACATACATTCAAAGTTGCCACTGCAGTGCTATACATGTATAGATCCACTTTCGCATAATTTGTGAATTCCACAATTCTGTTCAATGCAAAAAACACTTACCCCTGTTCAAGAAGACTAGACATATCCACTATGTCTTTCAAAGGAATGCACAGTCTTCCTGGAATCTTACCAAAGACAGATCTGTACTGGGGAAAGTGATACTTGGATGGCTGTAATGTTCCATGCACCTGTGAGGATGAAAAAATAACCAACCATTGACATGGATCACAAACTCACAACCTACAACACACACTTTGATCTGTGAGAGGGTACCATCAATCAGTTTCAAGTTGACATATAAACAGTCTGTGTCAAGACGGGTCCATCTACATACATGTATTACTGTCCTGTGAATGATCGTTTTTCAAGCATTGCTGGAATCATTAAAGTGTGTTAATATATTCAAAAAGCGAAAATACATGTTAAAACATTATTTCCTTTGCAGCAACGGTAAAGTAGTTTACATCATATGAACATCACTAGCTTCCCAAAAGTTAGTGGTCAACAAATATAAGTTGCCAACAGCACCCCCTGGAGAAGCCTCAAGTGAAGAACAACCCCATCTAAATGTCAGTTTTTTAAGGGGAAAAAATACTGTTTTTGATTAATCCAAACCCTTACACTCAAAGCAAATTTCCTGGAGACTCCACTCTGCCAACATGCACAAAAATCATTACAGTTCATGACAATGTAATTATTATGATCCAAAAGAGATTTATGGCTAGGTTTCAGTTTAGGGCACAATTTAAATCAAAATCACAAAGGCATTTTGCGATGAGGAAACCTGCAGCATATTTCTCCTGAAACCCTTTCCCTAAATACATGCTTCCCAATTAAGTGATTACAATAATTTCAGGGAAGAAAAATTAACTGAAAAGAAATGTCAGGGCATTCTAGACGGCACTGTGATTTGATAATCCTGTAAAATAAGAGCTCTCTACTGTCATCATTCCAAAATTGTTTGATAATGATTAATGTGAAATACTCAAATTATCCTACAAATGGATGCGTATAAAACCTAGAAGAGGAAAGGAAAAACATTCAATGTTATGGAACTGTACAGATCATGGGCAATCAGATCCATTATCTCCAGTTGGTGGAGGGACTGTGCTCTAGTCAAACACACATTTTCAGGATATGTAGTTCTTGCCTTTATGGTTTGGCTAGTTTAATGGAGTAAGTTAGGCTATAAGGTACATCAATCAATGATGTGATAAAATGTTGACGTCACTATTTACAGAATGAACTCTGTGGTACTATTCTCACTGTGAAAGATACGGCGATTCGCGTTGGTAATGCCATGGAGGTAGCACCACAGTCGTTTGGAGAGCTATTCAGCGCTGGGTCTATTCGCCCCATAGACAAGTGTGCAGAAGCGAGAAATACCCCAAGTCTGGAAACAGAATGGCTATAAAAACCACGCCATGTCACATTCCGTGTCCGATTTCACTGTGAAAATTAACAAGTTCATCCATAATGCAACCGTCGATCGCTCCCTATCATTCTAAAATTTCATACCTGATACTTTATCTGATTCAAAAACGCTCGTTTCGTGTAATTTTCGGCCGAATTCGACGGACACCTCACCAAAACCTGGGGGTAAGCAACATTCCGGTCACCTCTTGGGTCCCTCCACTTTACTGACGATGGCGCCGCCTACCCATGAGGGATGACTGAATGTTGCTCACGCTTATGTTTTGGCCAGGTTTATCTCGAACTCAGCCGAAAATCACAGGAAATGAGCATTTTGTAAGCAGATGAAGTATCAGGTATGAATTTTCGTGTGATTTTCGGCCGAGTTCAGCAGACACGTCGCCAAAACATAAGGCATGAACAACCTTCCAGTCACCCTCATGGGTACGCGGCGCTAACGTCAGTAAAGTGGAGGTGCCCAACGTCCACTGTGAGGTGACCGGAATGTTGCTCACGCTTATGTTTTAGCGACGTGTCCGTCGAATTCGGCCGAAAATCACACGAAACGAGCGTTTGTGAAGCAAATCAAGTACCAGGTATGAATTTTGAGAATGCTAGGGAACGGTCGACGGTTACATGATAGATGAACTTGCTACTTTTCACGGTAAAATCGAACGTCGAAGATGACATGGTGGCACAATCCCTATACGAAATAGCCATTGCATTTCCAGACTTGGGGTATTTCTCGCTTCTGCACACTCGTCTATGGGGCGAATAGTCCCAGCGCTGAATAGCTCTCCAAACGACTGTGGTAGCACAAAGCGCTTTTTGTTACCTTCATGTATGGTAATGAGAAGGCGTTCACGTTGCAGATTGCTGGAATGGTTCAAGCAAAAAGGCCAAGAGTTAAGATAAGTGGGCACGGAAATCGTTTCATGTTAGTCACTAGTGACCTAGGGAGTCGATAGGGTTAGGGATACTTTCGGTGGTAGTGCCTCGATGGGGATGGGGACAGAGTACTAGCCGAAGGCCCCAAGCAAGGAAACTTGTTTTTAAAGGACAGCTCGTATCAAAATGTTGTTTGTGTCCACTGTACTTGACACGGGCCCGAAAAAGTATTTTGATAGCAAACGAAAAAACGGTCAACTACAACTTCATTGAAAATTGCCCAAAAGGCTGAAAAAAATTACAGTCAAAGCACTCCTTTACATTTAGGCTCGGGAACGACATAACACGCAGACGGCAAGAGAATGGAAGGACATGTACGAATGACTAATAAATGATACACACGGATTTCTGAGAGTAGTGAATCATCCGGGCACTGGAGGGAATTAGGTCCAAAATCCATGCAGAAAATCAGCTCGTAAAGGGTGCTTACCTCTCTAATTTGTAGCCTATTTATTACATTGTAACTAGACTTGAATTTGCGAGAAGAAATACCCGTTTTTATATATTTTGAGCAGCCCACGCTCGTAGTTGCCGCCATTTTTGCTTCCCACAATGCATTGGAACTTTTGTAGACCACCCAAGTTCGGCAAAAGTGGTGCATCAAGGCCACCTAGCCATCCACATTTGCAGAGGGTACCGACACCGTTTTCAACGAACATGTAAATTTTCTTAACAATTTACTGCAAGCGAACGCATGGTCTCTCAAAAGTATACACCTTTTGACAGAGAAATAAATACTTGAATAATCGGTGTTGTTATTCCAACAAACACCATACTGTATGTGAATGCAATGAAATGAAATTAAAAAAACAGGATCACTGATGTTAAGCTTTGTGGAAATTGCAATAGTCAAACATTTGTAGCTGATTTTGCATCATTGATCTATTTTTTATTACACATAGATAATCATTCTCTTTTTTTCTGCAAATTTATAAACCCTACACACTGAGGTTTCTATACAGACACTCCGAACAAGGTGAAAAACCTCATTGTAAATGGATAATTATATCTGAAATAAACAATAATATTAATAATAATTATTATTATTAGTATTCCCTCGTATTATGTATGCAGGAGGATTTATGAGCCAAATTTTGAGTAATAAAACTATCTTTATGTTTCCTTTTTTATCATTTTAAACACTTTACATTACGATTTATAACTTAACAACACTAATCCCAACCCCCCAATTTGGAATCTTGAAACAACGAACAAAGAATAAATAGGGAATCATTGATGATATGTTGTTAGGTGTTGAAATCATACAAAAGTTTTACATGTACAGGGATGTAGAAGATTGCCAGCAGCCGGCAAAAGCAAACGGCAGTCAGCTAAATTTTCCGGCTGGAAAAATTTAGTTTAAGTAAAAAATCAGGACATTTTGCACAAATTTAATAAGCACAAATACACTAGCTGTAGCCGCCTGTACTTTTAGTTTTTGCCACCTGTAACCAAAATTTTCCACATCCCTGATGTAGGACTGTCAACATATATTTATTCAAAGTCTTTATAAACAAATGGCATCAGGTAATTTTTCACACTTTTCAATTTTATTCACAACACGAAGGATCACACAGAGCAGCGTCAGTTTAATGCTGATGTCTTTATTTTGCACTGTGATAAATGTCAAGCAGTTTCTCCTGAATATTCAGCAAATTAAAAACCCATGAACAGTACATAGAAATGCCACTTTAATGAACTGAAACACTTTAACTTCCACAGTACCTTTATCTGTTCCCGGTATCTGTTACTGAATGGGGAAACTTTCAAACAGTTGCAGTCTGTTACAGCTTTCGAAAGTGTTCTGTTTATACAGACAGACACTGTACACCATAAGTGAGATGAGCTAAAACTTTGTAATTATGATCAACCAAGCTGGTATCTTCAGTAGTCATATGATGATAAACTTTGCATGACCTTTGACCTACTAATCTCAACAGCCTAGTCAAGGGCTGCCGACCATCCAATTTTTTAGATATTGCAATCAAAGGCACTTTACATGTTAATATGCAACTCTTATATACTCTGAACAATTATCTTTTTTTTTGGGGGGGGGGGGCGGATGAAAACTGTTTGCAACTGTTTTCCCATTATCATTCATTTTATGGTTCAAAAATTCAGATCATACATGAGTACTTCACCACTTCACTGGCGCCGGTACACAAGTTCTCACTGGCGCCGGTACACAAGTTCAATTCAGACTTGACTACAAAATTCTGCGACTGACCACCAGATCGTCAATACAGAATTGACTACAAAATTCTACTACAGACTTAAAAGCCCTCAATGGCAAAGGCCCAGTATTCAACATTTGAGTCAGCGCCCACGAACCTGGTCGTCTATTGAATCGAAAAATCAGTTATGTGTACCTCGACAGTATAGGACTAAAAACATGGAGGAAGAGCTTTATTCTCATCTGTGGCTCCACAACTTTGGAATTACTTGCCATGTGACATTTGACAAGCTTCCACTGTGAACATCGTCTAGCATAAATCAAAGACTCATTTCTTTGCCAAGGCATAATGTACACTGACTCAACTGTGACACCTCTGAGAATATTAAACATGGCTTATTGATTTTGGCACATTTTTGTTGGTTGATTCTGGAGTGCGTATCACTTTCTTGTTGATAAACATTGCATCATCACAGAAATTGGAGATAAACGTCAAGCAAATTACAGCATTTGGTGTTACACATAGTTCATCAATGTTGTACTAAGCTCAATCACTGCAAGATTTTGCCAAATAAGCCTATTAAAGTTGGTTCACATGATACGAAGCTACTAAGGTTGCAGTCATCAGTTTCAGTACAGCTGCCATTGAAATTTTGGATATGAAGCGATGTAATTAAGATATGATGTGCATAGCAATGGACCCATTGTATGAGTCCCATACGAAATGATTCCCCTCCCCCAAATTTTATACTGCTACGAAGCTTGGACACCATAAAGTCATCCTTGAATATTTTCCAATTTTGAGATCTTATATAATATTACAAATTTGAAATGAAAAGAGAGTTGCAAAACAGGAAAATGATAATTCCATTCACCACAAAAGCTTTGTTGCCCAAATGTAACGTTCAAATCTTGATTAAAAGGAACATTTTAAATTGTGTGATTACTGCCTTGTGCACATGAATTTATCATATTTCTCTTTTCTTTTACATTTTTTCATCCTCTCTGATTCATCATAACATAAACACTACATATGATGCAAGTTGTACGGCTAGCTATTTTAATCACGGTTATTCTACAGGGTATAGTAACTGTGGTTCATTGAAATGGCACATTGTTATAGTCTTCTAGTACTCATTCAGTGTTTTCTCTGCATGCTCACTGAAGGGGGCAATTTCTGCCCCATTCATCAAAATTAGGGGGCAGACTTGACATTTTAGGGGCAGCATTTTTAAAGCTTACTAATGATATTAAACAACATATCCTATTAAAACATGAACATACAATGGCACTGTAGTATCCATGGAGACTGAACTACAACTATGTCCTGGCTGTTCTTTTTCGATGCGTACACTCCACGTTATGCACGTCACCAAAGTTGACTGACAGGCGATATATTGTCTTTCCGAGGCAGTTACAATTCTGGCCAAAAATAACAGGAAATTTACAGTTCACTACACTATTATATGCGCTTGGGTCCCCATCATATGGACGTATTTGCTTTCTGTGTTTTGTGCGCGATTTTCACGCAGTCGGTAACTTTTAAAGGGCAGAAAATGACTCGAAATGCGCAATTTGCGCATTCGCGCAGTCGAGAGAAAACCCTGCTCATTCATAATAGTTCACGCTATTATTGCTGGTTAGCTTTTCCTTTCTGCCATGCTGTGACATTAACCTGTTCACCCTCCACCCCCCACCCACCCCCCAGTTCAAAATAAACAAGTCCACACTTGCCATTGATAACAACTGGTTTGGGTTGAGCCATGGTGAAGCGAGTTGAAGGGATGAAATTGCTGTCTTTGAAAGACTTTTTGTTAAAGGGATGGTCCACCCATCTGCTGTATACAGGTATATATTTATGCCAGAAACGCATTTATCATTGCCTTTTGCACAGAAAGTGCGGTTTGTTGAAGTTATAAACGAAAATAAATATTAAATCAGCCAATATGGAGCCTTTTCTATTCGACTGTGCGCAGCCATATTTGCTACTGATCCGTAAGGCATGCCGGGAGAAATACCCAGATGATGACGTAAAGTTTTCGTGCAGTGTAAGTCAGTGATACTGTATTGCTTTGATGAAATGGATGACAAAACTCACTGCCTTCAATCTGTGTGGTGACAAAGCAAATAAAAAAGACAATGGCATAATTTCTAGATTTGTTGCACAGCTACACTCTTACAAATTACAAACTTCAGTCTGAATAGGCACTGAAGCTTACATTTATCGATGCATCCGCATTATCAAGTTCAGGATTTATTTCAGATGCTATAGTTCTGTTTCGTTGTGTTTGTTACACATAGAAATACCACAAGAGCTGCTTTATCAGTTTTAATGTTCGTTTTCAAACAAAAAACTACAAGAAACTTTATGCCTGGACAAAGCCATGAGATGTTGAAAAGTAACAACATACAGCATTCACAATGAACAGAATATATTCAACAATACATTTCACAAGACAGAAATAAAACAACATTGATTTTGTACAAGTGAATATTTTTTTCTTTGAGCTGCATTTGAGTATCAAATAAAAAACGGAAAATAAAGAAAAGAGAAAAGAATAGAACAAAACAAAAATCACCATCCTCAGTCAACCATTAAAAAATTCATATGTACTGTTATTCAGTGAAGGCTAACTGAACCTCTAATGACTTTTCAACAGGAAAGTCCTCAAAAATTGTCATTCTCTGACCTACAAATGGTTGCAGTGATGTCATTCAAAAAGCTATAAAAAATATGAGCACATAACTTCAAAAGCAAACAAAGATGTCTGACTATTCATCGCTTCATTCTGGAATTACCAAAGTCATGGTTGCAGTATGAACACTGAGTGGCAGTATTTTGAAAGTGAAAAATTGAAATTTTCACAAAATAATACTCTTAATTTGTAATATTTGTCATTTCCAACAATTTTCAAATTTTCCAGCAAACTATGGACAAAATTTTTTAAGACTTTCAAAAAACTTCCACAAAAGAAGTCCTGGGACATTTGATTTTTCTTTTAACATGACAATAATACAAATTTTTCAAAATTGAGAGAATCAAGACTGCCAATTCTAGGTCTACAAACACACTAAAATTATGGTTCAAAGAACAAACCTTCTTCCTGAGAAATGCAAAATTTACATTTATTTCAAAATTGTCAAAGATATCTTCCAACCCTCTTCCATTACGTGGATGGGGAGTAACAAACTCTGGGTGGACATTTTTTTATTATTTTCAATTTACGGAAGTTACAGTTGATTATGTTGTTCTGTTTAGTGTAATATTCTAGGTCATGTTAGTAAACGTTGGCGTGATTGAAGATCAGTGACCATAAACCTTTTGGATACACAGGGGGCTTACGGGAAGCCTCTGTTCATGTACTCACAATTCCAGGTCCCAACCCTTATGACTCCCTAAGCCACTAGTAATTGATGTACAATACTGTCTGTGTCCACTGATCTTCATTCTTGCCCAAAGATCTACTCATGTACTCCATGGGAGTACTGTGTAAATGTCTTTCTATGATAACGTAATTTTAGCAGTGAGCTAGAAATGATCATGAAAGTATTTACATATAGTCAAACTGTATGGCAGAGAAACTCTAACAATAATAAGATACGGTAACTTCTCACATTGATGTTCCATCACCTGTGACTTTTGATCATTTTCCAGCAGTTTTGAAATTCTTACTTTTATAAAGTACAGTTTCTTGTTCTACAACCAACACAATGTCAAAATGCCAACTTTTCAACTTGTCAATACAGCCTGTACACATGTTTACAGCGGCAATAACTGAAATTTATTCCGCACTGTAATTCACTTGACAATAATATTATTACACAATGCACTCTGTTTTCAAGATAGATAGGTTGATTTGGACATACTACTTCAGGGAGGAGCTATAAGGTACTGATCTTTTCAAAGAAGACCTGTAACATCCAATGAGTTTGATTCCTGAATTTGTATGTATTCTCCAAGAGCTAGAGTCATGTATATATATTTTGAAGGTTCGGTGTTCGTTACAGACAACACAAGGGTTTTACCTGTTCAACCCAATTACACATAAACAGGTCCACAATCACCATCGATAACGATGGGTTTGGTGGTGAAAGGGTTAAATAAAGGAGATCTGATGAAGGTTGGGAATGCCTAAATCCAAGAATCAACTGATGCTGTACCACTGGTGCTGTACGTCCACCAGTTCTCTGCAAACGCAGACGCAATCCTCAACCAAACCTTGTGTTTTTGTATCATTAAAACTGTCTAAACATTTCTGACACAATATTTCTCTTTCCCAAAACCTTGAATAAAACATGAATAAAATGAGCTGAAGCAGAACAAATGTTTTTGTGGAAATAAAGATGTACATAACACAAAGACTTCTGTAAACAAACTAACATTTCTAATGATAAAAGAATCAGCTTTGCTAAATTTTGATGTCAAGCACACATGTATAGTCATCACTGCACTTATGTTAAAGTCTATAGAAGCTCTTTTGAAAACTCTCTTTTCTTTCACCTAAAACCTATTGTATCCATTTGTTGCCCTTATTCCATGTTTACACAGTCCATTATTAAAGGACAAGTAATACTAACTTTTTGATGACTTTTTTCATTCTTTTTATGGTGTATGTAAAATTGCAATTTCTTATTCTACTCCCAACAGAATTTTGAAACTCACTATTTAGCTTGTAAATACAGCGTCTATGTGTGTAAAATGCACCGTTATTGTTTACATTTGACTTCTAGTCTAAACCAGAATTTACTTGTTAATAATAACAATGCAGTCTACACAAGTATAGACTGAGTGGACAAACTGAATATTTTGTATATCAACATGCTTTGGGAAGTAGAACAAGAAACTATGGTTGACATTATGAACAAAAAGAGTGCAAAAATCATCAAAAGTGAGCATTACTGGCCCTTTAACTTAGTTGTACTTTGCATGACTCTTGTAATTATAGACCTGGGTATAAATTTTCAGTGTAAACCTGAGTGCCTCTCTTCAACAAGAAGACTTTGCTTAACATGTACTATGTGACACATTTTCATGGTTTTCATCTGAAGTTTGTATAATCCTGTAGTTCCACACACCAAGTACTGTTTTTACAATGTTTAAGGTAGTACACACCTCAAAACTGACAGACTGAAACTTTCGCTCAAAGTTTTCCTAAACGAAAGTTTACATAATGCTCTTTCAATATCAAAAATAAGGAGTCATCTGCAAACTTTGGTACTAGACAAACCAAGTGCCAGAAATTTACTGACATTTGAAATTCACAATGGCCGCCATCCTTGTCTCATTTGAAATTCTGAATAACCATTTACATCACCGTGTAAACTCAAATTGGAAAAATTCAATTTTTGATTTTCTCGAAAAGACAATAGTTAAAATTTAATTTACTCAACAAGCTTCAAAATGAATCCATACAGGCAGTTGACCAGAAAAATATTGTGAGACTTTCAGCAGAAGGTCCACATACTGTATCAATCTCTGACATGCATTCTACCTTAAGGACAGGTTGCTCAGTTCGTCTGGATCACCCTGTACAGTATCATGGGTGAGCAAATACACTCAATGGACGGTAGTCCTCCTGGGAATAGTACGAGCACAAAAAGTTCAGTCTTATTTGCTAGCCCTCCACATAGCATACATGTAGCTGAAAATTACAGACCTTTGCTAATTAATGATTCTGCAAACCAACATACTCCTAGGGGGTACCATTTTTATTTCCTAAGCGAGGGACCCCCTAAGAAAACCAAATAGTTTGCATGAATGAGATTGGGCCAAGGGTTCTTCATGTGCACCCTGCATACATTTATCAGACCAGTGGAATGGCAATGCACCCTGCATACATTTCTCAGACCAGTGGAATGGCAATGCACCCTGCATACATTTCTCAGACCAGTGGAATGGCAATGCACCCTGCATACATTTCTCAGACCAGTGGAATGGCAATGCACCCTGCATACATTTCTCAGACCAGTGGAATGGCAATGCACCCTGCATACATTTCTCAGACCAGTGGAATGGCAATGCACCTTGCATACATTTCTCAGACCAGTGGAATGGCAATGCACCCTGCGTACATTTCTCAGACCAGTGGAATGGCAATGCACCCTGCATACATTTCTCAGACCAGTGGAATGGCAATGCACCCTGCATACATTTCTCAGACCAGTGGAATGGCAATGCGCCCTGCATACATTTCTCAGACCAGTGGAATGGCAATGCACCCTGCATACATTTCTCAGACCAGTGGAATGGCAATGCACCCTGCGTACATTTCTCAGACCAGTGGAATGGCAATGCACCCTGCATACATTTCTCAGACCAGTGGAATGGCAAACTCATTTGTCCTAGATCTCAGACAAATGGATTTGCACACTCAGAGTACTATCAAAATATCAAACAGCCAAAAGAAAAATTACCCTTCTCTATTTTTTTTTATGCAGATGAAAGCACTGAAACACATAAAAACTAAAACTAACAGGATCTTTTCAATATTTATAGATAAACAATAGTTTTTCATGGCATATCCTTTTCAAAAAATAATCCTTTCTATATATACAAGTACAGATAACATTTTGGTCCTTTGAACATCAACATGGCTAACATATTGCATTGATTGTTTAAGCCTCCATCAGAAATATTTTCCAGTGTTAATTTTGAAAATTCCGTATGTGTCTGAAGGAAAGTGAACCTGAGACCTCAACTTTTTGACTTCTGCAGAAAAATCGAAGACATTGTATTTCTACACTGACCAATTCAGATATTTCTGGCAAGGCATCCACTCTATTCACTCAGAAGATAGACACAATTTTCAGATTTTCATGAAATTTGTTCATCAAGAAAAAGTTGGCATAACTAACACTAGAGAAACCCCATGGATTTAATAAGATTATTAACTTGGCATAGCCAGCAAAGTGGTGATATCATCAAAGGGGCACTTGGCTAGATATTGATGCAATTTTTATCTGTACACTCCCTATTCCTTGTAAAATGGTCCAAAATCAGCATTAAAAACAATAGTTTTGGGCCAAACCATGGTGGTGAAAGGGTTCATCATACCATGGCAGATAGGGTGTACCTAGATAGGCACTCAGCATTATCTAGAGACTCTGCTAACATTATTTTCCTGGTTTACACTCGGATTCAGAACAGCACCACATTTGGTTTGAGTTTGTTTCGGATTTTTATATATTTTTATTTTTCATTTACAAACCTGCATTAAAACCTGCAGCTGCTGTGAAACTTTCAATAAGGAGACTGAGCACACAAAAACCAAACAAACAGACACTGACATATAGACATTCCCATCATGTGAAGATCTGCCATCACAACCCTTTAATGCCCACGTGGCTAACAAACCAGTTCATGTTGTTTAAAACTGAGCACATTTAACAGCCGTCACAAACATGACACTCGATGCACTGTACTTATTCACATGGGATGCGAACTGCGATGTCATGTTTGTAAAATTATTTCAATGCAGAGTAGAGCATCAATGACGTTGCCAGCCAAAATTGCTGAATGGACAGTTGGTAACTCTGCACTTTGGAACAGCACAATATCCTCTTCGGCTTGTATGGCAACTGCAAACAGTATCGTCGGCAATTTTCATCTGCTGACTAGCTCTTCAAAAATTTCGATTCCCCTCTGCATCCCTGATGTTCCGACTCATCAAGACAGAGTCAAGCACATTTAAAGACGGCAAGCAATGACCTTGAAATGACAAAGTGCTACGAAAAGTCAGAATGCTCTCCACTGTTTATGAGTGGTTCCTTCTCATGTCCAAGTCCATGTCGAGGATCTTCCACGTGTATGACAGTCCCAAGGTCATTGAGGTCATTGGCTGTACTGCTAGTTCTTTTGATCGGAGATCGCGGTACCCTTTGTGGGTAAACATGGTGTGTAAATGACGGCTTCTCTGGGATGAAAAATGCAACTAAGAGTGCTAGAAGAACTGAGCATGCTCCAAACACATATGGTGGTCCTGGCATTATTGTCTGCAAACACAAACAAAACACGATTAAGAGAATCAAGGATTCATGACTTACACCTAAATTTCAAAAAGTAGAAAAGGATTTATGAAATTCTGGAACAATGTCAATAACTCTCTGGGTGACAGAGATTGTTGAATACTTCACTGAGCAGTTATCATGGGACTTTCATAATTGTAATGATAACTGAATGAACAGAAGCAAATCTATAAACTTTATGATGTCATCAACAGTCCTGTTAAGAAACATTATCATCTGTCTACACACCATTCCAATTGCGTAGCAAGGCTAAAAGAAATTACATTTTGTTTCTGGTAATTATGCAAATCATTTACGTCCTGCACATGATTTTTGCTTCATGGGTACCTTCATTCTTCTCATCATGTTGCCACAAAAAATGGCTAACATACAATCTAGACAATTCATAATATTGTATCAAAAATATTCAGTAACAAAATCTACAAGTGTCTAGCTACTTGCCTACAGTGTTACAAAGTTATTTTGCAGTGAGTGAAAAAAATAACTGTTGTGGTAATAGTTTCATTCCAAAGTGGTCAGCAAATTGAGAAAAAAGGAAAATTGCACCATCACATCACTCTTGACAAATGCAAACAAGTAGAAGTAAATATGTATTTCTTGGTCTAATATGGATGATATATTGGAAATACAATGCTTAGTTGACTTACCAGTCCCAGGGCTGTTAGAGGATTTTCTAACAGGGGCTCCGTTTGTTTGGGTTCTGGACCTATTGCTTCCGGATTTGGCAGCTCCGGCGTCTCTTCAACATCCAATTGCACATGGAAAAGATAAAATATGAATCCGAACAGCGCTGGACCAAGTCCATTACACAAACCACGGATTCCTGTGATCATTCCCTGGGCAACACCTGTGAAGCAAATATGTTAACAGTTACATGATGATGATCACCTTAAAACAATTAGAAATTCCTCTTGTGTCCTGGACAAGCAACAGTATTATGATGTCAGCAGCTGTAATTTCAATGTGTGGATTCAGATATACGGTATGTTTGGAATTCTTGTCTACAGGCTAATCATGAAACAGACTACACATGCCTGAAAAGAAGCCAAAGTGAAACAATACATGATAAAGTAAACATTCTTTTGGATCTTGCTAATATTTATGATAAGGAATAGGTGCATGTGTAAGACTGACTCATTACAGTGAAATCCACCGTGGCAGTAAAATCCAATGGAGCTTGTAAGGGATGACCTTTAAAAGGCCTTTTTTGCAGCTTGTGGGACCCTATGGCATGTCACATGCAAGGAACGTTTTCTCGGTGTTCTTTGTTTGCAGAGGGTTCAGAGCTTCCCCATTCATAGCGGAAAAGGTTTGAGGGAGCATTGGCGACTGCAAATCATCTTTTTCCCGTATTCAAGCCATCAGAAAGCATACTTGTGGGTTTTTTTTAAGAGATACGTTATAACACTCTATCATAACATTTCTGAAGGTTGAAAAACTTTATATAAAAGATCTATGAAACAAACAAACATTTTGAAGAAAATAAAATATAAATGAAAGTTAGAAGTTAATGTTCCCTGTGTGCTAGAGTTGTGATGATAAAAAATTACAAGAGTACAACATAATCAAAATAATATTTTGAGTTTACCGAAACATCATGACAAACTACTCTGTATGAATTTTAACTCATGAGTTACAGTAACAACAATAAAGTTCACCAAGAAACCACTTAAGAAAAAAAATCTGCCTCTAATCTGATCTATAAAGCACAAGATATAAAGAATTTTTAATTGATTTATATTGTGAAAAGTTATAATAGTAAAGCAGCAGAGGGATTTTTGAAATGTGGAGATAGCTAGAGACAGCAAAAGAGCCTTTCCAAGTGTTTCTGAACATTTTTACTTTTGAATATTACCAGTTTCCAACTTATGTCATGCTCTACAATCCTGGATATCATCAGTTTAAACCTTGTACTCATATTGAATCCACACATGTTCAGTAAAATTAATATGCAGTTCTGAAATTATTGTGAACATTTCACTTCATGATTTCAAAAGTAAACCATCGAATGTCAAAAATTTTGGTAGTAGAGAAAGAAATAACCTATTACTTTACTGATATTTGAAATCAAAATGTTCAATATCCTTATGTTAACTGTATGAGAGAATATTCAATTTTTAAATTTGACAAAACAAGATGGTGAAAACTTCATTAACGCCACAAGTTTCAAAATGAGTTCACAAAAGCAACGTACAAGCAAAGTATTGCAAATATTTGAGGGCAGGAATATCTGTCCATGAAGTACATTCTACTGCATCAGAGTAAACACATGACGAGATTCTCACCTTGTTGATCAGCATCAGCATTGGTTGACACCAGTGAACTGATGGCTGGATACGTGATACTGCAGAATGAGGCTATGGCCCCGGCGGCCCACATCATCCAGAACTGAGAACCAAATCCAAACCACAACAGTTCCAGCATTTCAAAGGCCAGGCCAATCATTATGGTGTGTTTATTGCCCACTGTTCTCATCAGCAGACCCAGGACGTATGTCTGGTATAAAAAACAGGAGGTGATAGCAATGAAAGAGAATTTAATATCATGAAAACAAAAATTCAGCGAGATACTACCATTGTGGTTACCATAGAAACAGGTAAGAAGCCATGTTTACGGATGCCCCATTTCATTGTGGTACCACTGTGATGGTGACCTCCTTATAGGTTACAGTACAGTCCACGCAGAACCTGTCATTGTGCTGGCATTTTGCGAGCACAATGCCAGCACTCTTAGCGCATTATGCCAGCACAATTGGGTGTGAAGTGCCAGCATTTTAGGAGCACTGTGCGAGCACTTTATGAGCACTGTGCCCGCACTGAACAAAATGTGCCCGCCTAATGCGGGTATTGAAGTAAAAAATGTGCCCGCAGAGGTAGTGGTCGGTGACAACATTGTTACTCTTGCCTAACTGAAATAGCGGCGGTTGGGAGTAACTGTATAATTTTCATCATTAGTCCCATGCTGATACTGTAACTTTGTATAACTACAAAGACAACCATCAACACGCTCATAGAAAAACCAACACTGAAGTACAGAACTATTCAGCTGTCCTTTATGATATTTTCCCAACAATTCAGTTGGATTAATTTCTCTGTGCCAATGTTTATGGCATCTTTGAAATTTTTAAGTACATTGTTGAAATTTCAAAGTTGTACAAAAGACAGACCACTGTTGGGTACATAAAACAAATTTCTTACCTGGGCAAAGACTGATAAAACTCCTATGACAGCAATGAAAGCTGCTACATTCTCTGCTGAAAACCCTATAACCTGTATGACATCATAGAAAAACAAATAAACAATCGTCAGGCCTAGGCCAAAAGAATAATTAAATTGTTCCTTAGAATCACCACTTCTACTTAAGAAAATTTGGGGAAAACATATTTAAATTGTGGCAAATATATGCTGCAATTGTTTTACTTTTAGGGAATTTTTGTTGTTCATATTTTTACAGTCTTTTTGTATTCTTCTTGGAGCTCGCAGAAATGCTCAGAATTTTTCTATCAACACTGCCTGTATATGTAATGATGCATCAGTCTTTTACTGTGGACAGTTTGTAAAATCTAGACTCCAAGTCATCAGTAACAATGTTACGTAACTAGTAGGAGATTTTTCTGTTTCAAAAAAAAAATTGCTCGCTTTGTAGCTTTGCCCAAAACATCTGAGGAAGAATTTTTTTTTTCCTCTGGCCATATGTCAGCTTTTGTATGATTTCAGAGAGTCATAGATCTAAATGGATGCTATCATATAAGAATCATGCTTGACAAACATTACATGCACAGTAATACATGTACATGTGCATACACACTTCACAAGCAGTTACATGTACAGACAACAAACCAATTTTGAAACTACTCATGCACGGATATAAACTAAATATTCCATGAACTGCACTAATATTGTAATGGTCAATTGAATTAATGCGAAAACATGCCTAGAATGGTATGAGCAGCACTTCAACATGAAGACATAATGTTAGAACAGCTACATGTAGTTTACTGCACATTTGCTATCTGATTGTATTTTCCTAATGGCATAGATTTAGTTCCAAGATATTGTTGAAGCACCAGTAAATCTGCCATATGCATACATGTACCTAGGTCAGTGAAGAAAATGGATCTGGGAATAGACGATATCTCTTTGCAGAAAGCAGCTATTTCCACGGATATGTTTTTAGTAAGATTTTGTTCTCACTAAAACGGCGAAGCCTACATGTTGGCCCCGCCCCTACACCCCACACAATGTGTAATGTTAGTGTGGCGGCTTCTGTACGTACCTGTCGTAAATACAGAAACATACAAGAATACTGTCCTGCCTCAGGCAGGTATGACAGAAACACTGTGACACACAGTAACAGTACTGTGTAGTCTTGTCCTATTTTACGCAGTGACTGTAAGATAAACAAAACACATTCATTTTAAGATTATCATTCACACTAAAATTGTACAGTGAACTTTGGTAGTGAAACGTACATTATTTACACAGAACTGATGTAAAGCAGACTTAAGTATACTTCATGAGAAGAACAGCCCTTATCTTTGCTATCTGTCCTTCCATGTTTTCAACCATAAAGATAGTAGTCAAGAAATATATTGAAACCTATGTTACATATCTCAGGAGTGTTTATTTCAAAGTACATGCAAATGCAGATGTTCTACAATAAAATAACAATTTTGAATGTACTTATGATATATAATGGCAAACTGAACTCATACAATGAAAATGAAATATCTTTAAACGATAAATGTATGCATATGCATGGCAATTACATGTGTTCATGAGTGAATCTGTCTATCTTGATGGAGAAATAACACGAGGTCACTAACCTGAAACGGATCAGCTTGTTCCCAAGAGATGGCGGCGCCCCATGACGCCGGCCGGACCTTTTCCGGCAGTGACTCCGGCACAGCCACCAGTATGAATAGAATATCAATCATTGCAACCACCGATGCTAAGAATATCACCAGGTGGTCGTTGTAGATCTGTCCTAAGTAAGCACCAATTGCGGGACTGGTCACTAAACTGGCAGCAAATGTGGCAGATACCTGTTACAAATGGCAAGGTGGAAAGATATGTTCAGAAAAAATTTTTTAACAGTAAAAATATATATACACTGTCAAATTAATTCTACAGAGTAAACAGTTTTGCTCTGTAATCCCCACTGACAACCACTCTTCACCTGCCAAGTTCATATTTTGCAATCAGCGAATTATGGTTAACCCTTTGAGTGCCAAAGTCGATTTTTGTTGCATTTATACAATACAACGCCAGCAATTTTTTTGAGATCTAGACATTTTTTTTTCAGATTTTTCCCAAAATTTTGGTCAAAAAAGTGCAGCCAATAAAAATTTATGTCCATTTGGCCAAAAATCATGGAAAAAATTACAGAAAAATTCATAAAAATTGATAAAATGTTGCCCTGATAAAAAGTGATATATATATATATTTTTTTGGGGGGGATTACAGCGCTCAAAGGGTTAAACTAGTAAAGCAAAACCTGTCCCATATGGTGCATTTCAGCAAAGGCTTGAAGATTTGAAGGTCTCTCAAGACAGATACAGTACTGTAAACATAATTTTTACAAACTAAAGCTGCTATCACATACCAAGCCCAGTGTATGAAAATACGTATGCTTTTGGCTCAATACCGGTTTTTGCTGACTTGGCAGATGGGGAAGTGATGCTGTCTGGCAGGTAAAAGGTTCAGCAATATCAGAATGAAACACACTTGGATAGCTCCCTTTTAAATTCAAGGTCTGATATGGCCTTCCCAGCTACTTTTATGACTCAACAGAACAACCCAGCTGTGATTGTTAATGAAACATGCAATTCTCCCTATTGAAATAAATTATTTACCCTGATTCACAATTTAACATCATTCAGACAAAACATAATACATAAGCAGCTTAAAAATGCTATGATTTTCATGTAAAAGATATCAAGAACTCACGACTGCCAAAGTAACATACATGTACCTGAATCAATGCTGAAGTATATAGAGGGGGTTTCAGGCATATTGAACAAGGATAATGAAGTTTGTCTACAATTCCAACATGTGCAAGCTGCCAATGTAACCAGTTTTCAGTCTCAAAAATAATCCCTTTTCCTCATGACGTAAGAGTTTATGATTACCAGGATGGGGTCAGTTGAGACCATGGTCAAATTTGAACGGACTTCCAAATCAGACTACAGTGTATCTCCAACAAGTTTCATTTTGATTTGATACATTACATCATGTTCAATGCCAATCAACAGCCTGCATACAGATGTTATGTTTTTAAAATATCATAATTACATTAATTATACTTCTACCATTAGCAGTTTGTTTGAACTTTGATTCCCAATAATTGTTTAAGATTTTATGACCACAACAGAGACATTCAATAAAATTCAACTCAGAAAGAAAAGGATTAGGATTTGTTACGTATTAAGGATTATAATTTTTATCAGGCAGAACAGTGCAGTTGTATAGACAGAAGATGAAATGTCCCCTAAAGCTCTATTTAAGTCACACATACAGCAAGGACAGTCTCAGTGTCCATAGAAACAGAGAGGGCAAGTTGATGTAAAATGCAAATTGACTTCAACACGATGAAAGGCTAGTAAGAAAGAATATTAAAATGTCAAGAGAATAATACATGACCTTGCAGAAATACCTGAAGGGATGGATATACCGTTCAATTTGTTTAATATGAACTTTTTTTTATTTTCTCCATTTACGGGATTAATGCCCTTGGACAAAAATACCAGCCAGTCCTTTGCAAATTACACTTTACTCTTTACTCCCTTTAGAAGACACATACAAGTCTCTACTTTATGCTTTTTTCTTTATTATGTACCAGGTACGTCTTACTTGAAGCAACAAACAAACACATAGAGACACACACAGATACAAGAGAAAAAAGAAAAAAAAAAAAAAAAAAAAAAAAAAAAAAAAAAAAAATATATATATATATATATATATATATATATATATATATATATATATATATATATATATATATATATATATATATATATAAAGGAACTTGTACTATTTGTACTCCTAAAACCTTTACTTTTCATTTCTGACAAGATGTATGTATATTCCGTGTGATTTTGATTTGAAATCCTGTTTCTGATTAATCAACAGACAATCTCTATTTCCTAGGTTGACAACCTGTGTTTGACCCCCTTCAGAAACTGTTCTTTGAT
This sequence comes from Ptychodera flava, assembly GCF_041260155.1. NCBI lineage: Eukaryota > Metazoa > Hemichordata > Enteropneusta > Ptychoderidae > Ptychodera > Ptychodera flava. The sequence goes on along the minus strand of NC_091935.1, from coordinate 4,310,502 downwards.
TCCAATTCAGTTCTCTGCTTCTAATTTTCAAAGTAATGCCGTTGGCAGTTATGGACATTTTAGAATACGGTAAACAAACACAATACTGTGATCCACATTGCTCATATCAGGTATTTTTCCCAACAGCTGTGAATGAACACTACACGATGGAAATGCTGACAGACAGACGCACTGACAACTTGCCTGCTAGTTGCACACAAAAGCTACTGATACAGATACTACAGGTACACAGCTACATGTGTGTTTGTGAAGCCAAGCATTTTTTAAAGAATGAAAAGTCCACCAAAGTCAATGAAGGCGGCATATACAAGACGCCAAAGAATTGCATGTACATGTATGAAACACACATTGATGTACACAGAAGTGGTGTGAGCTTAGTGTGTACTCTAACTTTTAAGAATTCTGAACTCTTTGAGTGAACTCACCAATACAAGTATATTGTTGAAACGTTTGTGAATCAATGCCACAGAAATGCACGTAATCTGTAAAACTTTCTCCCAATCAAAGAGAGCTCTGTTGAGTCTGTGGCATATCAAATTGGACAAAACCTTACCATTACATACAGACAAGATCTCATTCACTTGTATTCATGTGTTTCTTATGTTTGTTTTTTGTAGTTTATTTGCCTGTAAAGTTATCAATGTATTCAGTTTTATTTGACATTGTTGTATTTTTTGTTTTGACTTTCTCTTATCATCCACAGAAGCAGAGTGGAAAGCTTACCAGTCCATATGCAGCACTTCGGTCAGCCTCATCGGTAATGTCTGCTACGTATGCAAAGACTATGGAAAAAGTACACGCAAATACGCCGGACATCGAGATCACAGCAAAAAACCACCTGTAAAACAATACAGACAAAAGTGGTATGATAATAAAAATAGTGAAAATTTGCATTAAGACAGGAGCAAAGAATGATCTATAATTAGAAACAAAGGAAAAATTTGAATTACATTCCTCTTGCACTAAGCTATTTAAAACAATTCTTGTCTTAAATACCTTATTCACTTAGTTGCTACACAATATTTATTACCAGTCAGTGAGCCCTCTAGGCCAATATTACCCACCATGACACAAACAAACTGCCTGTGCCGCAAGTAATTTTGGTTCACTTATAAAGGTACAGGGCTGACGCAAGGCAATTTCCACAATTCCTCAAATTGATGTTAAGTTTTCTGAAATCACATTTGTTAAAGGGCACACCTTTACCGGTAATAACTTACTAATAATTGTTAGTAACATCCATGAATATAATATATCTTCAATATAATTTTGTAATTTCACATTGTCATATATTACATCATGTGGGAAAGACTGGAATCGTCTCCCAATCACTGTTCGTTGTATTGAGAACATCAACAATTTTTTAAAAGCCTGTTCAGTTTCTATTCATCACAATGTCAGTAGGCTTTGGATGGCTTTTGTGCATGGTTTGCAATTTTATATTTTATTGTAATTTTTCTGTTTGTCTATCTGTTTTATTATTTTTTGTAAGCTTTGCATTTCTGATTTGTTTTTTATATTTTTAAGTCTGTAGTTTGCCTTTTTTGTAACATTTTACAGTTTTTATTGGTTTTCGTTTGTTGGCTCCTTGTAAAACTGTTTTTTGACAGCATTCCAAATAAACACAACTTCAAACTTAAAATATTCACAGAACCATCATAACCTGTGTTTGACTTGAGAAGACCCCACTACCTCAGAGATGAAAGTTTTGGAGTAGAGTGCTGAAATGAGACACCAAGACAAACTTATGATATCAAATTCAATGAAATAATCAAAATAAGTCAGAACTGCATATCTTTCTGATAAAGAAACTGTGCTTGTTGATGGCCAAAAATTCATAGTGTACTCGAACACTAATGAGAATGACAGAATGGGGAGCAATGGCACTTACCAGGGACTGATCTTCATCAGCGGTATTGGTGCACAGGTGAAAAACACTGTGAGTAAAAGGAATGATTTTCTCCCCCAAACATCCGACAGCGCCCCGAGAAGTGGAGCACTGAGAAATGATAAAAAGCCCTGCAGAAATGAAGATGGAGAAAAAATACAACAGGAAATGAGAAAGTTTTTAGGAAGTTTCTGTGAGTGGGATGAGAAATGACATTTGGACTGTATAGCTGCATGATTTTCAGTTGTTTTTTTCCGCCCAAACCAAGGGCCATTGGCTTTCTTCAGCCTGTATTGGGAAAAGTAACTTCAGTGAGATTTGTTTTCCCAAACTTTCTTCCAGAGTACTCTGGCAGATTAATGTTCAACTTTTCAGGCAGAACCATGGTAAAAGATGTACTGTACGTGTCTGTGCACTGCACATGAAATCCTAACATTATAAAATTATATTTGGCTTTGCACAGATCTTTTCAACCATTGGAGTTGAAGTCAGCATAGGATAAGCGTGTGCAAATGATAGTTCGGTACATGTACACGTTAGGTGTATTTTAGGAACAATACCTATCTGTGCCATGCTGTTCAAAGACAGAAACACACTGATGATAGTTGGAAGGTTTAAACGTGTCATATTTATACCATAGTCTGAGACCTTAATTCATGTAGAGCAGATGCCAGTATTGCGTCAAATTCGATCATTACGACAGAAAATCATTATTTCTGCAAATTTTAAACTCAATATTTAGAAACATGAGCTTGAGAATATCATATATGAAGCATCATTATCAGCAAGGTTACAATTGACACTGAAATATAACAACTCCAGCTGCAAGTTACAACAATGAACCCTTAACTAACCAGCTGTCCACATTTATGTTGATATCAGCCAATGTTGTGTATATAGTGCTATATTTGGTAACAAACCATCCACAACGACCAGTGCTACATACACAGTCACTTAGCGTCCCCATGTTATGATCAGATGCATTTGTAAATTTACATTGTATTTGTAACATTCGCTATATATAGATAATGTGCTGACTGTCCATAATATTAAGTGCTGTGTGTGAAATTAATACTCCATGAACATCTCATGATTATAGATAGCAGCATTTCACAAATATACGTACAGTACATGCAACTACATGTAATTCACTCAAACTAATGCTTCATAAAAGACACAAACACTTTATTTTGAGAAAAGCAATGCATTATAGGGTGTCAGATCATAAATTTAAAATTTTTTTAATTTATTTGCTGGCCAATTTTGGATTTTATTTTATATGTGTTTTGACATGCAACACTGCCAACTGACAGAGATAAATGCTTTCTAGATTTTCCTGTTTCAACCAATATCAATAAATTTCAGGTACTGCATACTTGTGAAACAATCCTTAAAATCTACAAAAAATAAACATTTTCTGATAAGTCTTCTTTCTCGGCTAGCAGAGGTACAAAATACACTTTTTGTTGCCGAGTTACAAAAGATACGTGACAGGATATGGGTATTGATGCAGCAGAAGAACGAAGAAGATTGATGCTTAACGAAAAAAGTTGAAAAGTGACCTTGCTACATGTCTGATATCTGACATGATATTGGTGCCTTGGGATAGGTTGCCGTTTCAAACCATTGACAAATCATTGAGCAGCATTGTTATGTTGTATAGAGTCACATGTCTTGCCAACAGCAAGGTCATGATGTCTTGTCACACTTTGAAATAGCAAAGAAGACCGCGACTAGTGCTCTTGTTATCGTTCAGTTTCAAGAGCACTGAATTGGGAATTTTGAACTGTGGCACACTTTGAAATTGGCAGAGTTACAAAATTCACATGATGCATATATTTTTCAAAGTTCTTTACTTTCTACCTGTAACTTTGAGGGTACAGTAAAAGTGACATTGAATTTGAAGTGTGCACAAAAAATGACTGTACTATCAAGGCTAAGCCTATGTTAGGAATCTCTGGTCCTGGTAATATTTACTATAGGTAAGCGGACGAGTAGAAGGTGGTTTACGGAATTTAACGGTACAGTTTGCCAGTAAAACTCCGAGGCCAGGCCCGCAGGGCCGGGGAGTTTTATGGCAAACTGTGCCGTTAAATTCCGTAAACCGCGGACTACGAGTTGGCTGACCGTGTTATACCACGAATTTGCCGAGTTTTAGAGCCTTGTTTGCACGCCGAAAGTTTTTATTTGTAATTTTAGTGCAGTGCAAGTTGAAACTTTGGCAGGAAAACACTGACGTGTTTTGACACCTTGTTGAACGAAAGTATAAAAAAATAACCCATGATTGGATAAAACAAAGTTGACATGTGTTGCTATTGTAGTGCGATGACGTGGTTGAGCACCTGTTTTATTTGAATTGTATGAATTATGTTTGCTTGATTGGTCGGTTGAATGAAGTAAAAAGGCGTTTGCAGATCGACGTTAGAGTCTCGCTTTGCTCATTTGGTCGAAAACTTTGAGCAGCATACATGCACTTGCCGAGTCGCTCTACGTAGTTCGATATGGCGGATGAAGTACAAATGAAAGCTGTATCCGGTGCTCTTCAACTACCAAAGCCAAAGATGGAAAGAAAAGTCCCCTGTCACGCCAATGCTAACGGCCACAATCGGAAGACCAAGCTACACAGCCATGTCAGAGAAAGGCGCAACAGAAAGTGCAAGTATATATAAAAAAACAATATGTCTAGATCCACAATGACTGTGGTACTGCGTGTGTGTTTCCTACAGCTAGATTAACTTTAACAAAGGCGACTGAAATCTCCACATTCAGTGTTTGACAACTGTCTTTGAAGTCTTAAATTTTAGCTTTGAATGATCATGATAACAATAACCCTAACACAGAAGTGATATTTGCCAATCAATACCGTTATATTTCACTGTGACCTGTAATTGATTTTGAGATGTACAGTCATGCAAAATTAATTCAGTCCGGTGATTCTTTTAAAGTGTCATTACTCTGTACTTGATGGTGAAATAAATTTCTTCTGGTTAATGTCTCGCATTAGTTATTTTTTACTCGTCGCCACGTGATATTCTTTTGTTTAAAAAGTGTCCATTTTACAAGTTCTTTTGTTTAAAAGTGTCCGATTTTACTAGTAAACCGGACAGTTTTTGACAAAAGAACTGCCCGATTTACTCGTAAATCGGACATTTTAAAACAAAAGAACTTGTAAATCGGACACTTTTTAAACAAAAGAAAGCCAGGTAGAAATAATAAAATATTCGGTTATGGAAATTAGAAAGCATGGTTAGAACAATTGGCACGAGGCGGAGAGTGGTATAACGTATGTAATAGTTCACTTGTGTTCAGAGCATTATTTGAAAGGCTGGCTGGAGACCCTTTCACTTGTATTCCCATGTGAGTCTACGCTGTGAATTGAAAACAACAATAGGGCTGAAGCATAATTTAATTGGCAGGGAAGGGAAGGGGTTGAGCATGAGGAAAGTGTGATTTTATAATGTAACATATGAGTTAAAGTTGGTAATTTTTCAGCCTTTCATTACAATGGTGGGTAATCCATTTATTCTGCCTGTTTCAATGAAGTTACATATGGTAAAATTGGAGTGACACGTACTGGTTATTATAAATACTAGCAATAGGGGATGCATGTGTAGAATGACATCTGTTTGTAAGAGTCCTAAAAACCACAGACAGATGTCCTCGATGATTCAAGGTGAACAGATAATGCACACTGACTTCAATGTCATTTACCAAAGGACTGCTTGCTTGATTATTCAGTGGACAGTCACTCCACCGTGTGACCATAAATACTTTTGGGATGTTGTTTCTGATGTCTGTGAAGCAGACTGAAATAATTCTGTATCATCCCTGATATACTGCTCCATGTAGATCTATTACGCTATTAAGACATTCAATTATGAAGCCTATGCTCAACCATGATTTCAGCAAAGCTTCATATTTCATCAATGGTCATCTCTTGATGCACATTTATTAAACCCATAAATGAGGATCAATACACTTCTTTTGACACTTTATAGCGATAGCCGTACCCGTTCATTGTCCATAATTTTCTTGTAAATGACAGGCAAAAGAATTAGACATTACCGGTAGGAATTTTAAAATTCAGCTGTTCTGAGATACGGCATTGTTATAATTAACATCTAGATTTTAACTCAGCAATGCAATGAAGATTTTACTTCCCTACATGTATACCTACATATGTTCAAATTAAAGTTTTAGAGGACAAAAGACATGATGATAAAATGACAACAACAGAAACACCAGTTTAGTCTGTCAAAGAATACAGTTTAATGTAGTTAATATAAACTGCTCTACGGAAAATTATTTGAACCATAGCAGAGTACATTACATGGAAGTGGTATACTAACCATGGATGTGACATTGATGTGAACACAGGGGTTAAAGGTCGCGTCTTTCACAAGGTACATTTTCATCTCTTAGAGTCTTAGCTTTATAAAGTTATCATTTAACCTATAGGGAAGGACACTGCATGAATATGCACACTGAGCATACAAGTACATGTCAAATAATTCCCATTTGAACATTTCAGGGTTAAAGGTCAGACCTTTCACCGCATGAAGTCAATCTCACACAGGTATACACACTTAACCATACACAACCACTGGGCACAGAGATATTGGCTTGCTTTCAGAACCTGTCTCTCTCTGTCACAAGTTTACTTCAAATGTGAATAAACTGATCATAATCCTCAACGGGGTGATTTCACTAGTACCAGTGACAAACACAGAAATAGGACTTACACTCTGCACTTCACTAAAAGCAAACAGCACACATATCCTGTTGCTAATATAACACTGATACACCATACATGGTCACACACTTCGACAAGAATTGACAAAATTCATAGAATCATCAAGCTGCTTCTTATTAATGTTAATTATCAGCATACATGTCACATGATTTCCATGTGTGGTTTTCCTAAGTCAATATACATATGTCTTTGTTTTTGAAGAAAGATATGTCACAGGTAAAAGTTAAGAAACTTTCTCTGTAAAGAGTCCAATGACACATAACATCTACAACATTTACACATACGCTGATGTTCACTGACCCAACAGAAATTATTATAAGCAGCCTGGCATTGTCGCATCAGCAAATGTGCAAGGTCAACCGACAGCCATGCACATGAATTAATGCATAAAAAGACCTGTGTTACCAAATGGGATGTACACGCATGAGCAGTCCTGCCAGAATGCAAATTAGGGCTATCCTGGCCTATGTGAATTCACACATGAGTCTATGCTAAGGATACTTCCAAATATCACACAAGTTCAAGATAACTGACAAGTAATAACTTTAATTTTTGAATTGCAAGAACAGATGATGATGGACCAGCTATCAATCAGTATTTGATCCTCCTACAAGAGACTTGACGGAGTTGTGAATACATCGTGTACTGAATGTCTGCACCAATCATATATCAAACTGAAAAAAGAAGGATGTATGTATAGTGCCTTACCTTAACACCCTGAATAAGTCCATTCATTAAGAATGTGTGCTCTTGAAAAGTATCATGTAAAACCTATGGAGAGAAAAAAACATGTTGTACAAAGATATGAAATATAGGAAAAAAAGATAGGAAAAAAAGATAGGAAAAGTTGAATATTATTGTTCTTGTTTCATCTAGAAGGTAAATGCACATTGTCATTTGTTCTTTGAGTCCTTCTACTGGGAAATATCTCCACAGGAAAGTTACAGTTCACATGTAAGGAATGGAATTGATACATGTAAAGAGAGTAGCCAGGAATATCATGGAATGGTATTGATAAGGAGAGTAGCCGGGAATATCATGGAATGAAATTGATAAGGAGAGTAGCTGGGAATATCATGGAATGGAATTGATGAGGAAAGTAGCCACGAATATCATGGGATGGAATTGATAAGGAGAGTAGCCAGGAATATCATGGAATGGAATTGATAAGGAAAGTAGCCAGGAATATCATGGAATCTAAAGATGCTGTATCTATTAACGGCACGCCATAAATCTCTAACATATCACAATGATGAATCTAGAATTTTATTTTTTATTTGTCATCCTTCTCAATACAATTCAGTGGACAAAAATTTTCAGATGCATTCCATTTCAGTTCATTACTATAGCTATCGTATCTCCAAATGATTTGGGCATTATCATTCAAAAACACAAATCCAAAAAGTTTTGTGCTGGCAATACATAATCAGGTAAATGTTTCAGCAAATTTCTTCCAGATATAAAATTTCAAGGCAGGAATTGAGAGACACAACTTGTCCAGGTGTACTTACGTTTATCATTGGGGATGTGAGTAGACCCCATGCAAAGAACTCTAAAAATATAACAATCAAGGCATGGTATATGCTTGGACTGCCAATACCCTGTAAAAAGACAAAAAACAAACAGGATTTCTCCATTATTCTTCATGAGCATGTTGCTAAAATCAATCAATCAATCAATGAAAAATATTACCAACAAGCCAAAATGAATAAGCAATGTCATTCCTACAGCACCGTACAAATGAGTATACTGTAGTCAAACCACAGATGAGGAAGCCACTCTCAATTTGTTTTCAGCTTGAACTCCATGTATGGATTTAAACTGAATGAAAAGGTCTGTAGGGTTTACGCACATGTGAATGTAGATTAGAGCTTGGCCACTGAGAGCTTTGAAAGTTAGTAGCAAGATTCTGTAGGTAAATCTGAGTTGAACTGGTACCCACTGAAGGGGATGAAGAATGTTTATGGTCTGATTTTTTGGTGTGTAGTAGCTGCTGTATTTTGAGCACGCTGAAGGATATAGAACCAGGAAATCCATATGGCAATGAATTACAGTGGTCAAGTTCAGAAGATAAAACTGCTTGTACTATCTTCTGACAAGTTTTCTTGCTTACATATTTCCCGATGTATTAAGATTGGTATAGATGGACATAAATTGACTGGAAGGTAGTTTTAATGTGTTGAAGAGACACATGAGCATAATGAAGATCAAAACACAGACATGGAATACAACCAAAATATGACCACAGGCAATTGTTAATTATTCATGAAGACCAAAATCTATGACCATTTACTGACTTCCTTCCTTATTCACAACAGACCCGTGGTAGTAATACTGGAATTCAAAGAGCTAGATGGGAGAAATGTCTCTCATTTTCAAGTAAACCAAATATAGTTTGTTTGGTGACAGGAATCATTATTTTTCAGTTTCTGTTATTGAATTTTGTGACGTGAGCAGCCACAATCAATTGGCTATTTTTAACACAGTCTGGATAGTCATCGTAAAGCAAAGCACAGTATGTGATCTAATCTACAACATTTTTTCTGTAATTGAAAATTTTTTACGGGATAATTCACCAATCAATCATAAGTATGGGAAGCTTTTATGTATGAAATATAATAACACCATATTTTGTATGTTTGTAGAATGTCCTACATGTAAGTCACATTAATTCTAGAGTTTCATATAGTTCGTATGTCATTTGTCGACATGTTCTTACCTGGTGCCAAAGAGTACCTAGCAAAAAATTAATGAAACTTCTATGAAACTATGAGTGTATACATTTATAGCAATAATGTAAAGTACAGTGGGAACAGTCACCAATGGTAATATTGGCAACGTTCCCACTGCACATGACAACTTTGTCTGTTTGGTAAAGTTTCTGTCTACGTTGGGCCTCTGGTCTTGTTCAAATCTCTTTGAAAAACTCATTTCAGGTCATCGCATCTTCATTGTGCATGGGACTGAATTTGAGTAGAGTCTTAGAGACACTGATGCAGATGTTGCCAACAAGGATTGGATAGGTTTTTGAAAATTTTTAATTTGACATATGGCAGGGAAAAAGTTTATTAAAGTTGTCAGGATAAATACAGTCTTGGTGTCATGGATAACAAGAGCCCCTGCCAGGAGCTGTGAAGGATTTTTGAATATTTCTAAGCAAAGTTGACGCTGCTGAAGCTTTTGCAAAAACTTGCATTACTGTGAGTTTTTTCACCAAGAAATGTGAACAGGCATCCATTAAATATGAGCTTCAAAATGTTGAATCAAATTTTAAATTAGATTTACAATGACCTCCTAGTTTTTTGACGTTATGAATTTGCAAAACCAGCTTCACAATGTGAATCCTTTCCATCGATTTTACTTATTCTGTGTAAACATGCATCTCTTGGATTCTGCTGACTGCAGGCATACCTGACAGAGTCTATACATCATGCAGTGATACAATGTACATCCCCAGGGGACTGGAACCCTCTAATAATACCTTAATTCACACCTGTATGAATTCTCTCTCATCTTTACTTCAGAACACTGGCTTCACTTTGCCCTCCGAGCAAATCTAAGACCACACTGATGCAAGAGTCAGGTTTATGATACAAGAATGACACTACTCAGGGCAATTTATTCTACACAACATACATGTTTTTCACATCCTCTTAGAATTACAAGAGCTGTTACATTTAGTGTATATCCCCTGTATTACACCATTTTTTTACAATGTGTAAAGCAGGCTGGTGAAAGTTCTGTGCATTTCTCAAAATTCTAACATCACTTTCCTTCAATCTCAATAAATGTGACACACTACATACATGGTTCATGCTATCAATATACTGTATATGGCATAACACATCACTATTTTGGAAGAAATCTACATGTAGTTTACTTGTAACATATGAAATAGCTACAAGGTTAAGTCCACCCTGCACTTTGTCACAAGTACACTGTACTTCAGGCTGGCCATTTCAAATTCAAGTTCACCACCTACTTTAAGCCATAGAAACATATACATTTCCACATAACTAGTTCAGTTCAAAAGAACTGAACGCAATTTTTTTCATGCCAGACACACTGGCATTTGAAATACAACTTCATTACCTGTAGACTTGTTCATTAACAATTCATTTACGTGGTATAGTTTCGTTGGATGTTTTTTGCTACTTTTCTGCAGGTACCCATTGGCTATCAAATTAAAACCTAGTCAGAACATCACAATTTACATATGTGGGTTCGCATGTTGACAATGGCTGTTTACATATTTGTTGATTTCTCAGTAAAAAATATCTTGTGCAAATGCAGAATTGAAGTTAATACAAGTATATTCTTCATTTTGACATTGTATTTAACAACTTTCACAATTATGAAACATAGGGCCAAAGTCCCTGAAGCTACTATAGACATGGATACAAATTAAGTATTTCCTTACTGTATGAAATTATCTCACTAAGGTCATCCTACGGACAAGTAAACTAATATTAAAGCTGTCTGACCAGCGGTTTTGAAAGAACAAGCAACTCAACAGTTGACAGAGCTCTGTTGAGTTACGTAGAGAATAACCTTTTGTGACACATGTATTGATGAAGAAGGTGGATATCTTTGATTAACATTGTGAGTTCTGTTTAATAAGTTGAGACTGTACATACACAGAGAAAGCACACTGAAGAGACAAAGGTTTGAAACTTAAGAAGTTCAAGGTCATTAAAAGCATTATAAGGAATCATGTTACACTTTCATTGCACTGTTTACACAGATTGCATAATTGCTATAAATAGCACATGAGGAATCTTTATACAGCCCAGCTTTACCATAAAAACCCTATCACTTTGACCACTCTTTTAATTGACCACTCTATTTTTTTCCTCAAAAAGTAATTTTATTTTATCCTTACCAAGTCAACCATAAATGGAAATTAGAACTTTCTCTATCTATATCTCTATCTCTATTGACTATTTTGAGCAATTTCTTTAGATAACATACAGGGCACAATAAATGACGGTTCAGAATATGTCAAAGTTGGGATTCAGGAAAGTTGCCTTTACATGTTTTAATCCTCCAAGATGGTAAGCATTTCACTATGAACTGTCAAAAAAGTTGAACTTTCTGATAATTCTACATTAAAATTATTTTGGCTTTGATGATTTCCTAATTAATTCAATTATTTAAAATCATATTAATTATTTTTTTCTGGGTGAATTGATAGGGTTTATACAGTACAAGAATTACATACAATGTAAGTCAAATTTTGACCAAAAATGACAAAAAAATTCCTTAAAAATACAGATTTGCATATTTCATCACAATTTGAACAAGTCTAAGTTGGGTTACCCCTAGGGACCTGTATACCAAATAACAAAGCTGTCTGACCAGCGGTTATGAAGAAGAAGATTTTTTACCAAAAACACCTTTTTTGGCATTAATTTGCCTATTTTCAACAATATCAAAAATTAAAAAAAATAGTTTCTCAAAATCGTATTTTTCATCTACACAACAAATATCAAATCAGTAAGTACTGCGGTTCTCAAGATATTTGAGTGGACGGACGCCTCACAAACGGACATACATACATACATACATACATACATACATACATACATGCAGACTGACGACGGACGCCGGACGGATACCCATCCCAATAGCTTCTATAGACTATAGTCTATAGTAGCTAAAACAGAAGGCAGAAAAACTTTCAAAATTATGCGGAATGTTCTATTCTTTTTCTTACCAGGTCTTTCTTGAAGACTGACACAAAATACTGCTCATTTATAATGAATCTTAATGAATCATGATAAGAAATTTCGTTCAACTCAACTCATCATGCGTGTTTATCTGTGACCAGGCTGTGCTCTCACCATCTTTCCACAGAGAACAAAGTGCAATCTAAACTACTGCATGTTGTGCCGTTGGAGTATTGCAACAAATTGGATTCAGATTGGCTACCATAGCTGAACAGTAATCCTGGCTTGTGCTTGTCAAATTCAAAATAGGAATTGTGACAAGGGGAAAGAATCATAGCAAAATATCACAAATATCGCATGAAATACATGTGTACCTTCAATAACTGATTCAAAAGGACAGCACTAAGGCTCACTCACGTGAGAGATGAGTCTACTGCACACGGCAATAAATAAACAATTCTAATAATAGCTGTTTGCATTACATTGAAATGAATTTGGTTGAACAACAACTTTGCCCTTTTAACCTTTGACTTCAGTATTGTGGACACTGTATGTGGCATCAGTTTGGACACGGACACCATAGTAATACTAATATTTAAAAGCTAAGACCAAGGGGCTGAGAAACGACAACACCATGGAAAAATACCTCCTTGGTCTACCCTAAACATACACTTCCTCCATCCACGCATTTCCTTTGATTTCATGTTATTGTAAATGGGAAAAGGCCACAAGTCAATGTATGCTTTTGCCATTGCTCTCTGTATATCCTTTTTGTGGTTGCGAACTTCAACGCCATGGGTATATTCAAGCAAAATAATTTCTGTCCTTGCTTGACCTTAGAAAGCTCTCTTCTACTTGTCTTTCAACAGCTGTTTGGCATTGCCGACAATACAACAGCTGCTATGATGAAATTTGTACCATCGAAGCTAAACACGACACTGGCAATGCATTTTGAGGGTTTACTAAACATGTTAAACGGGTTTAAACGAAGGCCCTGCTCTCACTGTGTGTTACCTAATGATATTACTTGTAAAGGAAGATCTAGTTCGCTGAAGCACTCCCATTTCAGATTTTCTCCCAGCATGTCGATTTCACCGAAATCTGAAGCACTTCCGCTCAATACGGTTTCATAAACAAAATCATACGATGACGATGTGTACGTGTTTACGTCAATGAGCTCACCAGGAAAAAAGACTCCGACTTAAAAACTAATGAAGCAGCGAAAAGGCGCATTTCATGTTGATTTTGTATGACTTAATCACAAAGTATGTGTTTCAAAATTGTGAATGCGTGTTCCTTCCGTTGTACGATGTGCCGATAAACAGCCGTATGTTCGGCTGGCACTGATCGACAACAAACTGTCCATGCTGAGAGTACGTACATCAGGACTCACCGTCCCGCCGCTATCTTTCACGACAGCTTTTTTGTTCCATTGTGAAGATGGCGACTGCCTCTTCCTCTTCTTTCCTATCATATTGGAATTGTCAAAATTGCGTGTGAATTCGCCTATATCTTCAACATCTGTCCATTGTTGCGGTTCCCAGTCAGGTGATTCCTGAAGGTCGCCATTACTGTTATTCCATAATGCATTGCGGTATGACGTCAGGCAGAAATCGAATCTACGACGAGGATTTACATCATCGTGGGAGATGACGCACGTTTCCTTCACGACCCATTTCCATTAACAGAACACTGGTCAACGATTCATATATATATATATATAATATATATATATATATATATATATATATATATATATATATATATATATATATATATATATATATATATATATATATATATATATATATATATATATATATATATACACACATCTATTGATCTGGTTGTAAGCTTATATTTTCTGTTTGTTGCGTTTGTAATGTTGACACAGCGTTTCATCATATTAAAAAATAGGACTTGGTCCGCTTTTACCACGCCACGAACAATACTGGGAGCTATCTGTAGAACTCAGTAGCGTTCCAAATTAGGGACTGGTCGGTTTATTTGGCCTGGGGAGCCAATAGATTCATGCGGGGTGTCACCCTGTTTTTGGCTTTGGTGATGGGAGAGGGGGTCACCATGTTTTTAAAATGCCAAGGGGAGGGGGTGTCCAGCGTATTATTGAATTTAGGCTATACCTAACGCAATGCAAATATCGATTTTGTAGCGACTGAGAAAAGCGAAAAAAACCAGACAAATAAGCTTAGGCCTACTAAACTTGGTCATAAATCGTTTCGAAACATTCGTTGATCATGAAATCTGTCAGTACATTTCACTGCACATGTAAACCCCGACAACTTGTTTCAGCAGTTTATCATGTTTGATGAAACTCTAACAATAGTTTTGAGTAGCCATATCTGCAGGTACTAGGTGAGTTTTAATTGTGAAGTTGTGGTGAGACGTTTGATGCCTTGTAATTGACGCATGCACAGGTATATGTGCCCACTCGTGTAAAGCTAGCCCGTTTGAAGATACCGACAAGATAAGATATGACATCCGGAGCGGGGATAGAGGAGACTTACTGATGGAGAGGGGAATCACTTGCTCAGTGCAGGGATGAAGTGAGTGAGGGACATCGGTGGGAGGAAGGGATATTTTGCAAGTCATGATGGGGGGGAACATGCGAACAGCGTCGTTTATCCTTTGTATTTATAGTTATCTTCTTCAAAATTCATTTGAATAGAGTACTAGTATGTGCACATAGAAACGTTCTTTTTGTAATTTCTCGAAATCGTTTTTGTACCTGTACAGATTTTCACGATGTTAAAGGAGAAGAAAAAGACAAGACAAGACAAATAACAGAGGAAAACAAGACGGAAAACCGACGTTAAGAAAAATGAATGTGGACGTCTTTAAAGCATAATATGACGTTCTTTAGAATCAATAATGTTTGATGTTAGGCTATATGACACAGGAAGTGACGTCATGTAGTTGTCGGTATTTTTCTTTCTTTTGTTGGGGGTGGGGGTTGAAGTCGGTCTGTCTTCTCCAAAGAGCCAACTTTCTATACTAACTTCCAATGACTAGCCACAGGAAGAAGCAATCCACAGGATGACTTTATGATTTAAGGATACTATGAGTTTTTCGAAATATTTTGAACGGCCGATCATTAAAGATGATGATGTGACCGAAATAAACCCGTCTTGAGCAGAGAAGCAGATGCGCTTATAACAAACCGCTTTGGGTTTCGCTCATTCAGTTTTTGCTGAGTCAATTAACGTTAAAGTTTTGCTTGATTTGGTAGGTGTACCCATGCTGCAATCTATTTTTATTCTTTTCGAATTTGGACTGTGATGACTCGGCAAAAACTATTAAAATGAGCGAAACCCAAAATACTTGCGCGGTCGATAGATCAACAAAAACACACGGTCCAAAGTATATACAGATACTTGCACACACAAAAAGTAAAAAAGATGGTAATATTGCTTCTAGCAACATTAACCCAAAAACACTCGCCTGCAAATATTTGACATTTTATTGATGAAAATAACAGTAAAATGTACACAAATGTTTCAATTCAAATATAAAAATAATGGATCCGATTTTATTGCAAATTGTTTAGCTTAAAATCTTCTGAAAGGACATAAAAATAATTTTGGGGGTATCTCTGCTGGTCAGCACCATCCAGGAGACCACTCGCCGCCAAAGCGTCTGGGATGGCCTGCCAAATCCCGAGTGGTGTCAATGATCGGCACGATACCTTTCCGATGTTCATCGAGACGTTGTTGTAACTTGTCGACAATTTCTGGGTACAAATCTGCCGTGTTGTTACGTTCCTCTGGATCGTCTGTAAAAAGGGAGGTAGTAGATGTGGTTTGCAGGGTATAGTCAGTAAGTTTTTCGTTGACATTTGGAGAGAGAAGGGGGAGGGAGGGTATTGTTAAAAAGCGCTGGCATTTCCCTTTGGTGCTCAGTTCACTAGAATCTAATTACATGCATGTAAATGTATGAAAGGCTATGCTTTATCACGATAGATTCCAGGTATCGGTAGGGTAGCGGAAACATTTTTGCGTGTAGATGTTCACGAGCTAAATTCATGCCCTGCGATTTCATATGATTAAGGAGAGATTTTTAGACATGATTTGGATCAAAAACTTTCTGTTGACATACCGCGAAGCTTTGGTTACAGGTAGAACGCGCCTTGGGGACAGATATTCGAACTCTCAAACTACAAGACATTTTGGTCTACCACTTGTGGGAGCTTAATTTCAAGCTCATGGAGTAAAGAGTTTTCACTCGCTTATTTTTGTGAAAATAAAAAAAAATGTTTTAATCCATAACAGAGATGACGGCCATTTTGAATTGGTTTCTCTAGTACAAAATTTTGCACGGCGACCCCCTATTTTTATCCCTTTATCCGAAATGGAACGGTCTAAAGTTTCCTTGAGGAAAGTTTTGGCAAAAGTTTAAGGTCTTTCAAAGGTGCGAAATACTATAACCGAAATAAACGAAATATTTACGAAAACTTTTTTCGAGAACAAAACACCAGTCAGATTGCCGCGTTACACAAAGGGTCTGGCAAGCACAAGATTGATTCACTAAATGTGATAATGAATTTGAAACATATATTTCTGATAAAAACAAGCCTGAACTCTGTGCCTAGCCCCCCCCCCCCCGGGCCCCCGATGATAATATCTTTGTATAGTATTTCAAAGAAAATAGTTGATATCTATCTGTTGATTGCGCGCCCTAACATCTTCAATTATAGTTGCTACCGATCGCCAACCTGGAGGACTATATCGCCTTGACTTAGTAACATGAGGTAAAAAAACAGACGTCGGGGAATAAATGCTAAACGTTAGTGATTGTAGCAATAACTAAACTGACGGAGATTGGGAAGGGCGGTTGACAGAGATGGACTATTTTATTCAAAATGCTTTACTCTGAAGACGATGGAGCTGGGTATTTCTACAGTTCAGACTTGAGTTTGTAAAAATATTTGAGATCTCCCATTCATTTATCGTACCTAATGACCCTACTAATCATTTCATTTTTATAGTACCTTACCTTGAATATTAAAAAGGTAAACTACGTCCGTTGGTGGCGTCGTTGTACTGAGTGCATCTCCACGAAACGGTTCAAAGGGTATGTCACTCAACTCGTACCAGCCATCTGGAAATGAGGAATCGAACAAATTTGAAGATTGCATCGAGCGTTGAGCATGATTTGTGATCATATGACTGAAAGATCAGTAGAATATCTCTAAATGTTGATGAGAATGTAATACGATCTGGTCAACGATGATTTTACCCAATGAGTGACAGCATGAAATAAACATGAACGGAGTGAAGTGCACAAAAACGAAGACCGGGAATTGTAAATGCAGTGCATACCTGATTATCGATTCGTGTGAGAAACCCCAAAAAAATTTGGCACTTGTAAGCTTACGTTGCCATTATTTGTAACTTTTGACCATATTTTACCCCGGAAAATTCCATGTTGGAGGCTCATATTTGTTGCAAAATGTTGTTTTACGAAGAAACAAACATGATTAGTGATGTTATAGCCACATAAAACTGGTAATTTTTGTCCAAACGTGTTGCCCTTCCGAGCTCGTTTGTTGACGTCTGGCATGCTCAGCGTGCTGGGGAGAACGCAGATATGGTGACGCCGCGATCACGCGAGATGTACAAGTTCGCCTTTATTGCGGGATCAAAACAACATTGCGTCGTAGATTGCCAGACATCTGGCTACGCAACGTGTTCGGACAATGGACTTTGACGTAAGTACCGGGCATAAGTAATGAATATTTATTTTTGAATTGCTGTAAATGGCTCGCGCAGGTGCAGAAGAATGCCTACGTTGGAATCCGCGTGTCAACAGAGTTTGTATTTCTGTCCGGACAAAAATTGAAATTTTCGTTGTAAAATCACATGTTATTTAGTTGTCGGGCACGTAATGTTTCCGAATAATATGCGATTCTCTGTTATTTGACAGACTCTTCAACATGAGCCAGTGATCATTTCAATCAAAACTAATGGAAATATCGCCAGAAGATACAGCTTATGGAACTTTAAACTATGCTTCGTCTTCAGGAAATTTTCAAAGGACGTGATTATGACGATACTTCAGACCAAATATCATTTTAAGTTTACTACTGTGGAGGCTAAGTAACATTACTCTAATGCGATTACAGGCTTTGTTTAGTTCAGTTGAGAAATTGGAATAAAACTGCGGATTCCTGGTAGTGGCAGCGCTTTCATTTTTGCTTCGTAATGAATGGGCGTAATGAATGCGCTTGCAGTGAGCCCAGATATGTTGTCTGTGTGTAACTATAGGTAACCCTTCGAGTGCGAGTCTCGCAAAGCCAGTGGCAGAACAGGGCTAAAAAATCTCACCTGATTCGTTGGAAAGCCTGCATGGGTAAAGTAAATCAGGGTTTCCAGTGATCAGTTTATAGTCGCCAACCCTGACAACAAACGCATTAAGAAGAGAAAAAATACATTCAGTCAAAGTGAATCTTACATTATTTGCAACGACAACATTTTTAAACAACGAACAACAACAACTCTGATTTCTTATAATACGATCAACACAACCAAGACCAGAATCTCACAGATGCTTTAAACATCTTCATTACTTTCCTGATCATTAAACATCTTCATTAATCTCTTCAAGTCTCCTTTACTCGGGAGTTCGTCAAATGATTACCATGGTTACCTGATAGCGGCGCTTGATGTAAAGTTATCGTCTTCGATGTTGTACACAATCTCTGTCCTCGGAGACGATTTGCCTTCAGAGATTGACTCCCACATGTCAATGCCGTCTAAATTAGGATCTTTTAAATAAACGATAAACTTTGGTTGGTTAATGTTTACAAAAAGTGTGTGATTGGCTTTGGCTAATCTGCCAAGACGGGTGCATTAAAGGCCAGACAAAGTGGCGATTGAGATTCACATTTATGGTCGTCTGATACGAACTTAGTTTAAGCCAAGATGTTCGTCGGACATAATTTCTTATTGGTCGCATCTCCACATGCGAAACAGTTAACCGAGACAGAGATTCGAACGTAGGCACGAAAACTGTAAAGTTCACAGGCAAAGTCGACCCGTGAACGTTTTGAAAAATACAGTTCTAAAAGTCACATGTAACCATGTGCCGGTGCTCTTAGGTCAGAGAGAGAATTCTGCCTTTTCGGAAGATGTCGCTCAGTCGTAAATTGATTTAGCCTTTACAAATGCTTATAAGTCAAAACAAGACTACCCCCAGTCTAAAGAGCAAAGTATGAAACCACAAATATTTCCATGCAGTAACTTTTCCATTTAGAAGATATTTACAACGGAACACAGTCCAGCATATGCTCGACTATTTGAAAGAAGCCATACAACTCATGCATTCAATTCCATTACAAACATGGTGCGAACAGTAAAATGACCTTCCCACGGCTTAAACTGAAATGAGAAGATATCGAATTCGATGGATAGAGGTTGTGAGATTCGCGGTGAGGCTAAATTCAAATGTCACTCTGTCTCGTCATTCTTGGACTCCGTTCGTTCATAGATCCTTTTAGGGTCTATGGTTCGTTTTCTGTTCACAAGTTGGAGGCTTTTTGCTCGTGCCTTTCTTGCTAATGAAGAAAACAGAGTATTTTTTAGTTTTTTTAGACAATTTTCTTCATAGATTAATGCCCCTCCTTAGTTTTAAAAGGCGTGATATCAGATCAATGGAATTAATTCACTCATTTATGAACGGTGGAGTTCCTTTCCTCTGTTTATTACGCTAACAAACGAAAGAGCAAGTGTACACAGCCAGGATTGTCTTCGTTCGTATTTTCAGATTACTCGTGGTAATTTTGAATGCATAGCAAGTCACTAGAAGTCCCTTTTCTTTCAAATGATACAAACATGTTCATCCAAAAAATATGGGTCAATGTGCAGCAACTTGAGGTGTCTGAAAGCAAGGCTATCGTGCGGCTGATTGGCTGTTTTCAAATTATTAAATGCTGTAATAGTCCAGCTAACCAATAAACTACAAGCTTTCGAGACGCAGCATATCACCAGAAAGATATCAAGTCAACTGTAGACAGATGCAGAAGACTTTCACAACATGTTTCATGTAATAGGATGTACGTGTGTACACAACTACAGGTTGTTTCTGCAAATCTTTCGAAATATTATCCATTAGGCCAGAAAGGAAAAATAAATTGTTCATCGGAATCGCCGCTTCTACTTTGCCCGATTTGGATTTTTTTTATATTATTTCGACAAACTCATACTTCTGCATTGCAAATGCTTTAGTACCGCTGCTGGCGGCGCCCTACACTTCGTCGGGTTTTCGCGGACGTGGGATTCTGAATGAGACTGTTGTGCAAACACCGACTGTACATATAATTCCCTATGTTATTTTGAGAAATATAGGGTTGAATTCAATAACCAGTATCAATGTATCTTGTCTGAGATATTTCTGATTAGCCTAAAAGGAAAAAAGATTATTTTGCCTTGTCTGCATCCCGGCAAAAAAGTCCGAGGGAATGCGGTTAACGTGGCCTAAAAAAAAAATTAAAAAAATTTTGCTCGCCGCTCCTGAACCTTGGTCCAAAAATCCGATGAACAAGATTTTTTCTCTGGCCTTACACAACTTTGTGAATCTGTTGAACATGTTGAACATGTGCACAAATCCTATAGCCAATAGTATTAAATCTTTGGATGAGCTGCGAGTGAGCCAAAAGGTGTAGTTGCACTGAAGTTCTGTTGGTGAAGAGAGACAGCATAGGGCTGACTGACTTGTACGATGAGGATTGACTGCCATATCGTGACAATGTTACGCTATGCTATGGTCAATACAGATGGGTCTCGCGTAAATACATGATCGATTTTTTTTCATTTTTTGAAAGCGATCTCCATTTGTCAAGGCCTTCGAGAAGGGAAGTTGTTCTCTAATCTCTTGGTCATTGATTACAAAGGAGAACATACATGTATTTTCGCTCGCTACTCCACGTTGAATTTTTTCTGATTCAAATACGTTACAAATATGAAATACATTACCTGCCCGGATACCAGCCAATGACAAGATTGTTCGGTGCCAATCTACAACGTGGACGAGTCTGTTAGGTAAATGATATTTGTCCGTGTAAAAATAACGTCGCATACGATCAGATTATTAGAATTAAGATCAGGAGTTTGGGTTCACTGCGCACGCCATTTATAGAGTCGGTGAATTTAAAAAAAAAAATATGATTATTTACAACATTTTCTATTGTGTCTCTTCTATTTCATGCATACCTATTTAAGATTTGGTAGCCTAAGTCAGGTTTTCGTGGCGATCGAACGCGTTACCTTTGAGTTTGCGCAGTAGTGAGTTAGTTACTGGCGGTGTGAAACTTACCTGTATCGCGTTCATCCAACTCATCACATTCACGAAATTGACACGTTTCATGTGAAAAGGGAATACAAATCGTCGCGTTCACCCAACTCACACTTTCACAAATCACAGACTTGAACAAAGTCTATACACGCCACTGCAAACATAATTTAAAAGTGGTAGCTGCCAAATCAAAATAGACAAAAATAACAGCAAACATATTGTTGACAGCCCTTTAAATTCACGTCTGCTGCTCCCCCAAGTTTTCAGATGGCGTTTACGGGGCGATTACAGTAGTTTAAATTTTTTGTGTTTTACTCCATGCATCCATACTACCTTCGCACTGGGAACATGAGGTCAAACTAACGTTGAAAAGCTAGCTCGGAACTGATTACGATACAAATATGATTTCATTGGGTAAAGGAGAACGTGGGAGGCCAGAAAAAATCAAAATGTAAAAAAGTCACGACAAAAATGGGGATTCAATATTTTATATTAATCGCCTTCTGGGTCTAACATTTGTATACTGCGGTGGGTGAGATCTCGCTCCAGAGTCTGCGGTACGGTTTCATTTTAAAGTAAGAAGGAATTCACCATCAACAACGGAACAGGAAATTGCTAAAGGGAGTACCGGCCTTTTATGAATCTGGTGAAATCACCTATATAGTAACAAAAAACCCAACTTACTCATTACTGACGTGTCCTTCTACTTTCAGAAATCTTCCGGCGACGAATGATGGCACTCGAACAGCGCCCTCAAACAGAGTACCTACGCTCCCTCGTAGTGGCCAGTTTGAACCTGCAGAACTCGCCAGAGCCCCATTCTGTGTGCATTAAACCACATATGTATGACAAAATGGCGAAATAGATGCATGACAATAGTTTACATTAAAGAGCATTGCTTTAGAATCGAAGAGCTGTCACTAAAGTCTTCACTGAAAGTTAACTGTCCCTTATACTGCAATATTTGTATCATTTTCCAGGACATGTTTGCAGTATTGGTCGGAGGTCAAAGAAGTCGATGAAGTCAATGAAATAGACACACGTGCATGACGGGTGAATTCCTGTTTTCACTAGAGAAGACATCCTGTATCCTAATGCTGAGACATTGTGAAGTTTTTATGTTTTGTTCTAGTGCTTCACTAGACTGAAAGATTCGTCGATCGTGGACGCTCTATACACTCCCCTACTCGTTGATGGAGGGGGGGGGGTTGTAGAGAGCGCCCTAGAGCGACGGATCTTTCAGTCTATTCTATCACCTGTGCACAATATGTTGAACCGTTTGATATCGACTAGAAAGCTTTGTCGCAAAAGTAATAAACAATGAAGATAACATGTGTTCGTTCTTTACTTTGACCTTCTGCCTGCGAGGTTTCGAAAGAAATAGCAAACATCGTTCCTATCTTCCTTAAACTGCACTAATCTGACTAATTCTTCGGAGAGAAACCCAAACAGCGTCCGCTAGATTTCTTGTCCATAGGTCGCCACAGGCAAACTCACAAAAGGAACTATAAAATACTACGGCCAAAGTAGCAATGTGTACTACAGAAAGGAGGTAACGTTTTAAAATGTTTTCTTAGCGAAACAAGGGATGTAAGAGGAGTCATCTATATGATGATGGCCCTTACTACTCACGTCACCCATAAATATTAGAAGTGTGTCATCCCAGAGACCATACGTCTTCAGTGCTTGCGTGATATTGCCAACTGCCTCATCCATTAACGCGAGAATGCCTGATTGATAAAGAAAATGATCGTGTTTAAAAGTCATGGCCAAAGAATCAGCATGCAAGCAGAAAACTAATAGTAGATTAGTATTCCCAATGAAAGAGAAACGCTACTGATTAAACACGAATGAAAATCAGATTTCAATCGTTTAGAAAGCGATATGGGATACCAGTATGCCAGACATACGGGCAACCTCCTTGAAAATTAGCCTTAAATACCTCGGTATATGCACATCCCCGACACACATATAAATATATGTACACATGTACACACACATTGTGTGTGCAGTGACTGTGGTATACGATTTCGATTCCGTAAAAACTGCATCTGTAAAAGACTCACCCAAATATTTTCTTGTTCTTTCGTCCAGGGTGTAACCACGGTACGCATTCTCGTATTTAGGAGGAACCTTCAAGATGACAAACATTTAAATGAAAGGAGAATATGAACACATTAACGCACAGAATGAAACATTGCATGCAGGGTTAAAAGTAAGAAATATTAAGAGATATTGGTATGAAGGAAATATTATACTTTCTAGTTGAAATTTATGTACCTTGTGAGAAACTGAACAGATCACGCGAATGTGATGTTGCACGCACCCTCGATTTTTTCATGGACGGTAATACTTTATCTGATTCGCTTTATGATCATATTGAAGTCAAGTATAGACATATCCATCCCCAAACGGGACATTGTCATTTCATTCTTACTTTGTGATTCCGCCAAATTGCAAAAAAACTTCTTTTACTGTTCTCACCGTCGACGTGTAATATAGGACCTCCCAAAATAAATGCAAATCATCCGATAAAACTTACTCTAATAAATCATTTTCAGTACATTTTCTTTGTGAGATTCATGCGCGCTTTTTGTGTACAACTTGAAAGAATTTACGTAATCCATGTTAGAGGGCGCATATCCTTGGAATGTTTTATCATATCATAATATCTTACTACTTTATACAATGCGCGATACCTAAACGGACCAGTATCATATCACAAAACGATGTAACCGTGTTCTTACTACCAACTTAAGACGCAAAACAAATCTACAGTTTTGGGATGGGATTTTTAATTGTTTATTTGTTTGTCCGTTCGTTCGTTCGTTAGTTCGTTTCGTCTGTACGTCTGTCAGTATGTCTGTCTGTTGTGGTTTCAGGGATAACTTCAGCGCTTTCAAGATATCAAGCAACGAACAAATTAAAATTACCTCAATTATCTTGCCAGGAATGTCCATGGAAAACTGGAGGTAGAGAGGGTATGTTGAGTAGTGTTCAGATAGTATCTTAACAATTCGCTCAACGAGCATGTACTGGAAAAGAATGTGACATGATCATTCATAACTGAGAAGGACTTATTAAAAATCCATGTGCCAGAATTTCAGAGAGTAGCTGCCTATTAACCACAATATGACAACAGTTTTTAAAGGGGTATAGTCGTCGGAACTGCGCTCAAAGGTCGTATGAGACCCATACGACAAATGTAAACACTGTATCCAAGGTACGATGGTGATTGATGAAAGTTAAAACATGTCTGTCATAATCTATATGTTGCAGCTATGATGATGAGCTGCATCTATATATCGTGCACGAAATACATTTCTTGTAAACAAGAAACTCGCACAGGCGCAGTTCCGACGACTGTTTCCCTTTAAGTGTATAGATCAGAGTTAAGGTTGATCACCACGGTTTTATACATTATGAACATTCAGTATCCATAACATGGAAGCTGAGTCGATCTATCATTTGCCATAGCCACTTTTTTGTTGAAAAGTTTTACCAATTTGTAAAGCTTCTTCAAAATATTAGGGGCAGCCAACAAAGCTGATGTTAGAAAAATGTTGAATTTTTCTGGTGGGCTGGCATTTTTCCTGTTGTACAAACGTGTATAGGCAATAAGACGAAACTTACTTTTACGCACTGAGCATCTTGAATGTAAAAAAGAAGTGCATCAACAAAGTTGTCGAACAGGGAGTACATTCCATTGCTTTCGGGTTAGACGATGGGGATGGAAAAATCACGCAGCAGGGAAAGGGTTTTGGAAAACTTGTGATGTAGGGGAGGGGCAGTTTTAGGCTTTTCTTATACTGAGAGTGAGTGCCGGAAGTTTTTATCGTGGGAAGTGTGGAGAGCAGTCCGGGTCAGCTCCAAAATTGGAGACTCATTATGATAATATATTCCGGCATTCAGCCAATCATCGACCAGATTACATTATTAATACAGTACAGGTCACGCTGGGTCACAAATTACCCACCAAGTGTGATCGGCAGTTTTGGGCCGCTTATTAAGCCCCTGTCTTGTGAATTTCGACGAATTTCGACAGTCAACATAATCCACGTGTTCTGCAGAAGGTCATGTCCAACAAGGAGTCCGATTAGTGAACAAATATTCGAAATATTGACGATTCATTTCTACCCCCAGTTTATCGATTTCGCTCAAGTACCGAGAATCATTTTGTGGATGTTCGTCATCTCTATTAGAAATACTGTTATAAAGGTTATTTGTGTAGGTACGCGTATAACATTTTGCAAGGAAGACGAGCAACGTCAGAGCTTTAAAAACGATACCTGTTTTGTAGTTGTCAAACGCAGACTAAAAGTGGTACGCGATTTTGAAAATGTGTTGACAGAGTGGCCACACAACTGTTCCCCATACGGTAGAATTTGTATCGCTGCCATCACCGATACAAATGGGGTATTCTGAACGATCTGTGTAGGTACACGATTTATATTTCACAGGACTTGGGTTTGGTTGTCTTAGCCAGAATAAAACTGGTACGCGCTTTTGAAATTGTGTTTTGACTGAGTGGCCACACAACTGTTCGACATTATGACAGAATACGGCGCGGGAGTTCGACACAGTATGGCGTACGTAACGAAGGACGCATGTGGAGGTTGCCAGGAAATACAATTTTTACTGATGGCGCGCTGGCCGCTGATTGGCTAATGAGAGTGGGGAAATATTATGGTATAGCGCTCCAATTTTGGAGCTGACCCGGACTGGAGAGAGGGGAATACTATTCGACAAGAGGGGAATTGTTTACTGGGAGGGCCGTCGCGGGAGGGGGGCATTCTATTACCCTTTAAAAGTAAGTTTGTTCTAAATAACCTAGAACAGTACATCAACGAGCGAAAACAACGGTGGTTTCTACTACTGGGTATGAACCCCTGAAACACCTCTCAGACAAAGGACCAAGTGAGCTAAATCCTAGACAGTAGAGGGGAGGACCCCCTTCTGCTGTATATGGTTAAATTTATGTACCAGTACACGCCTGCTGCTCATCGTAAAGGTAAATTGTTTGTGTAAGAGGTCGGTTGTTTGTCAATTCTTTACTACCTCACCAAATGAATCATGGGATAAAGATTGAAGAGCCGATAACTCACTGTGAGAAACGTAGCGTTGTCTTGAACCACCCCAGAGCCGTCCCAGAAATCGTGTCCTGTAGCAGCTGTTGACAAAAACATTACACGTACTTGTTCAAGTTTCATTATCTGTAACTGTTAATCTATTTTCATCATTTCTATTATTAGTATAATACAGTTTCTAATTCTACTCCCAGCATCATGTGGAAATGCTGCGATCGACTTGTGAACGCAGCTGTATCTGTGTAACGTCACATGATTGTTACAAGCGAATTTTACTCCGCGTTAGAAACCGTCGTCAACATTGAATTATATATTATGTTGGTTAGGGCATGGAGGTAGCACACAGATGGTTAGTATCACTCTTTGTACTTCAGCACAGTTTAAGACTGTCTATGGTTTAAGACAAGAGGAATGGAATGTATTCATTTTTAGAGCAAAAATAATCAAAATTCAAAAGTTACCCTTGTTGTATGTAACAGTTAGCAGAAGGGAAGACTCCGTTCTCCAAGCCAAAGGAAAACCAAATTCAAAGCGGGATTATATAAACATGCACACATTTTGAAATTGTCATTTTTAAGTCGGGCGCCACCTCATTTATCTTTGATACAACTCTTTTTCTTTCCAAATTTTATGTTGGTTTCTGCCATTTGCTGTATCATTTGCTCGGTCAATGATTTATCCAGAAACATTGATTTTCAAGTCATCCTAAACTTGACTCGATATTTTTACACACCTACATTTGCGCGTATGATTTTTCACAGCGAAGTTGATTTGTAGAAACAAACTGATCACGTGATTTCCTCCGTTTTCAATATGTTATTATCTGTCACATGTTTCTACTGTAGTCATATACTAAAATCCATCGTTTATCCACTTGTCAGACCGGTCCGTCTATATCCTCAGTTAATGTTGACTGCGATATGCCAGTTAATATCAATTTTTGCTTTGTCATTGAAATTCAGTTTTGAATTGTTCAATACAATTTCAAAGAGCAAAATCCAACATTGATGAGTTGGTGTGAAGGTAGTGCCAACCTTGCGGACGGACATGTGGACTCTAAAATATTTACAAAACCTTTTCCGGTCCAGTGCTTTTGTTTGCTCATCTTGAAGCTCGTCCAGTAAGTGGAATTTTTACCGTCCTGTTTTAGAGAACATCTAAAATTTGATGTTGCCTTATAAAGCTAACATAGCGGTGGCGGCCATTTTTTTAAATTTCAAGTGTCGGTAATTGTTCGATGATTTGTCTATCCAAAATTTGAGTGGTGCCCCTTATTGAAAGACAATGGTGGAAAGTTCCCTTAAGGAAAATTTGCGCAAAAGTTTTAGTCTAACTTTCATTTTCGTGGCAAGTACTACCTCAATAAGCCTGTGAATGGAATATGTAGAATATCTGAAGATCATAGAATAAAATAAACTCGCAGATTAAAAATAAAAATAGCAATACTCGGTCTAATCTCGGACGTAGAGATCACATGCCCTATTCTTAGCTCTTCTCGTCAGCTGTATTTGCTGTTGAGAGGAGGTTATGTCATCTCTACATTGGATTTTTGATCAGAACACTAGAGTTAAATTTCTAGTTTAGATCGGTGACATTAAAGAGGCACTCTCACTTGGTAACATTTTTAAAACGCATTTTTTTTCATGCCAACGGTCGATATTTGACGTGGCGACTGCGCGCGGATCGCGAGATATCAATAAAAACATGTGATTTCCCTAGCGTATTTTTCACATCCCGAAGTTTTACAATCGTTTCTGATTTTGACCCGATTTTGTTGTTGTTGTGCTGATTGACGATATTCTAGGGAATCTATAATAAGTTCGAACGACGCAATGAATTTACTTCCCACTGCAAAGACTTTATATGCAGCATTATGCCTTTACCTCAGGTAAGTTTTTTTAAATTCTACTTAGTTTTTGTAGTTTTCATTATTCTAAATCAGTTACATTATATATTTTACCAATACCTAATAAACATCAGTTTTTACGTGTTAAATATTAGCCGCCTCCGATGACTACATTTTGTCGTCTGCCACACAGTACGTGTGGTTCGCCGCGCGCGTGGTATGCGTCTATGAATACCACGCGGCGGCCGCTATGTATCAACCGCACGTTACTGTGCTAGTCACCTATGCGAATTCTGGTGGAATAAGCAAAAATTGTTTTTCGTTTTTTCGCCAAGTCAGTAAGACTCGGCTTTCTCCCAAGGGCATGACCAGTCACCGACGCGAGTGGTACTGTGGCGTACAGCAGCGTCAGCGTAGACTCGTACTCCACAGCTTAGTTGACACACAGTCCCTCCACCAAGGGACTGTAGTTGACAATGGCCCCAGTGCCGAACGTTCGATGTTCGGAAGCTGAATTTAGGTGGGCCTAGGAATTCAAACTTTTACTTTTTTGAAGACATGTTTTTATCGATATCTCGCGATCTGCGCGCAGTCGCCACGTCAAATATCGACCGTTGGCATTAAAAAAATGTGTTTTAAAAATGTTACCAAGTGGGAGTGCCTCTTTAAAGAGTGACACTGGTACGCTTTACAAATGGTGCAAGAGTCGCAAATCACCCAACGTTTAAGAAAACCCGCTGTGAAAACAAGAAAGGACAAAAATTTAAACAATCACCCGTGTACAGTCTGTAAAGAGTTAACAACCAGGATACCGAGATCTTTCACTGCGACAAAAGCCGACACTTCAAATACAGACGAGGGTTTGAGAAACAAAGTGATTCTATTTTAGTGATGTACTTACTTCGACCACACATGTCAGAACTTAACTTTTCCTCATGTGTTTTTCCTCCCGTTAACGGTCCATAATGGGTGTCGAAGCCTCGTTGTGTGGGTGTGTAGGCCCAGTTACAGAAACCTAGATGCCACCTGGGAGAAGAAAACAGATATGTTTGTAACTTGCTATATCGTTTAAAATTATTTTTTGGCGGTTAGCGACAAATATCAATGCTTACATCCTCCAAAACGGCAGCACAGAGCATGGGAGGGTGTTTGAAGTTGATGAATGCCTTCTAGTGACTAACAAGATGAATGCTGCCTCTACGTTAGGGTAGCCAAGTATACTGATGGCCTGTAGGCTTATGTCGTCAGTGTGATTTCAAAGCTTAGGACAAGCGAGTAAGCAAACTTCGTCCCAGTTTCGATTGTTGGGTCAGTGAACATAAACACATCAAGCGAAGATGTCGATGCTGGAGCTCTAACGTCTTGTTACAAGTAACACTGACATGGTGAAACATCCGTGATGAATTCATAGGTTTGCGTGAACTAACTACCTTATCCAATTTGTTCAAGTTGGCAGAAGTACTATAAGTTTGCTCTCACTGTGGAATTCCGTTGAATTGCCAGAGGAACAACTTAGCCTACATTGGATGGCTGTGCAGAGGGCACGCGAATGTGTATTCTAGTATTGGATCCAATATATTGCAATATACTGGTGATTTGCCTGCCATCGACACAGTTTTTCTGAACTTAATGGCCATGAACTTCACACTGGAGATGTCAAAAGTTACACCTTTACATAGCACGGCTCGGTACTTAGACCTACATGTATTAATCAAAAAAATTACACACATTTCATTGTGTGAGAATTTACAACGCCTTGTTTTGCACTTTCCCTTGAAGAGTTGCAGAGAATCACTTACTTGCCTACGTGATGTGTCAGGTAACCCACTTCTTGAAGTTTTTCCGGCAGGAGTTTTAAGTGTAAAGGGAGACCACTCCGCTGTAAATTCCAAAGCATCTGGTGCTGAAAGATCGGGGATGCCAGATCGTTAATATTGAAATGAGCTCGTATGTCCCCTTAGTCCGTTTTCGTACCCAGAACTCTTCAACAGTTAACTATTTGAGGAATTCTCTTTCATTTATGCCAAACCATTCAACGCTGTCGTACCCTGACTACTATATTAAATCCAGGAGTTTGATTGACCCACTGGAACACGAAATACAGTTTTGTTCATGTGCGAACAGAGACACTTTATTACGTTTTTTTTACTACCCGCCTCAAGCGAAATTTGCCCTTAGAGTTTGCGACACATGTTTCCTGCGACATCTGTTGGGAATTTTAGCCACTTACGGCATAGCCTTATAATTATGACCGAGCTACCATCATGAGCTACCTCATGTGGAATAATAATATAACCTAGTTTGGTTTATTTTCTACAACCGAAGCTTGATTGTCCGTGGGATGCTTTGTAGTTGTCGATTTTTAGTGTACTGAATGTAGCTGGTATCGGAAAATGATAGCATTAAAGATTCCAAACGTGGACTATTTGTATTTTAGGGAAACTTACTTGCATTCCAATTTTAAAAGGATAAAAGCCCGTCATTAATGCGGCTCTGGTTCTGCAAGTAAAGGACAGTCAAGTCAGAAAGAAGAGTGGTTATCACATATACATGCATCTGTACAGTTACATGTGAGGAACTATAGCTCCATTCTCATTGTTCAGTAAAACAAAAACAAATTCTACTCTCCAATTCGTTGACATGTAAGGCATTCGCCTTGGCAGGGCGAGGGAGCGTGTACAACAAGCAATGCTGCTTGAGAAAGTACGTGTAGTCTGAAATGAATTTAAGCCATAAACGATAACATCAGACATTGATCACACAAGTTGAAGATGGGGAGTTTCAACATGATCTTGGAAGTAGATGCTGTTATTTACTCAAGGTACATATAGTAACGAAAAATAGGTCCCAATCCTGTTACGTTATCGTATTTTATTGTCTTCTCATAGAAATACAGTGAAAGTCTTATTGTCTTGTTTTGAAGTCTTAAAGTTGTTAATATAAGAATGATACTCGTCAATATGTGTCAATTGTAAAACATTCATGCGTGACAATACGTTTGCCAAATTGTGCCTACCTTAGAACTCGACTTTGCCAAAACTTGCCTGTAACTTAAGTACTTGCATTGTAATAACTGCAGTGTTCGATGTAAAGGTGTTCTAAATTAGACGTGAGATCTCAAATATCGAGTGTGATAAATACAGGTATATTTGCATTAAATTAAGATATCATAAGGTTTCCCATAAACTCACGGTGTACAGAGCGGCTGGACGTACGTCCAATTAAAAAGGACACCCTCTGAGGCAAGTCGGTTGATGACTGGCGTGCTGACATCCGGGTTGTTCCAGCCAACATCGTTCCAGCCGAGGTCTGCTGCAAGTATCACTACGATATGTGGCGGTTTTGGTTTGTGAACTGACAGCACTGCAATTGAGGAAAGACTAGATGCAAAAACAATCCCAGAAAGATCACATTTTTTTTGCATTGTAGGACGCTTTTTCACAAGTTGATCAATCTCGATGCAACCAAACATAAGCCTCGGGACTTCTAGATAAAATGGAACACGCTGATGTATATTCTAGGAGCGACAATTTAATCCCCTCTTCTGTGAGCATGGTTGGTCAAATTAATTAACTCCAAGTTCAGATGCTTGCAGATATAACGATTATTTCAACCAGTTTTTTTTTTCATTAGCCGGTACCAGGAGTGACGCCATCAATTTAAGTGCCATGTGCAATCAGGCCACTACGATCGACCATCCATCGCAGCTCATCGTATTTCAATCAGCGATTTCTGTAAGGCCGAACAAAAATGTGCTGTTCCGGTAACCAAACCTACCCTATTTTTCGCCTGCCGACCCTAAACTTCTTAGAGCTACTTAAACACGGAAGTAAAAGAAAGAAAGAAAACACCGTAAAATCACGCGTTCGTTACTTGGCATTTGATTTTTGCTTGAACGAGGATGTCTTTTATGGTTTTTTTCCTTTTATATGTATGATACATTTTTCCGGAAATGTTGTGGCCAGGGTTTGACCGCCCTGAACCCCTGAAAATGCATATTTAAAAATAAAAATATTTTGGAAAAAATTCCTGCCGACCTACCTACCCTATTTTTGAAAACCATGTTATCGGAACAGCACAATTTATTTTCGGGGGCCTAACATGGAACAGCTCTAACAGAATGGCATCATTCAAAGAATGATGACATTTGTTATACTGTTACGTTCAACGGATCATAGCATGAAATTTTTTTATCCTGGGATTGCAGGTGGGAACCTGAACATCAAATACACAGCTAATCAAGGTGTTCAACAGGCGATATTTTATAAAACAAATGAGCATCGGCCATCATTTGCTTTACCACTCCCTAGAAACGAACAGACGAGTGAGTGAAGTGTCTCTGATACCGGAAACTCTGTGGAAGTACACGCGACACATTTGGACTTACCCATGACAACGATAGCGAGGACAACGATCATCATGATGAGGCCCGTCAACAAGGCACAGCCTATGGCATTCTTACGGATTTTCTTCAGGGCCGCCTCCGTCAGTTCGCCGTCGAAGCCAGGAATAGCAGCGTCTCCGTCGGTTGACGTCACAGCTTTGCCGTCTCTCTAGAATTTAATGGAAAATGGAGGGAGGTCTTAGAATGTGTTCAAGATTGACTCTTTAAGTACAAAAGTCACGTCCTTATCAAGCTGCAATAGGACATGCCCGGGTAGTGTTCGACATCTGTCTTGTGTCAACACGTCGACTTGAAAGTGTACTTGAACCACTGTTAGATAGTCGAACGATCGAGGAAGTACGTTGACCGAGACCCACGTGATCATATTCCATCCGAAAACGCCATTTTCAACTGTTTTCAACGCTCGACAATATTTCAATTGTTTCATTTTTCGAATGCAATTAAACAGCGCGATTTCAAATGCAGGAAAAGAAATTTTATGATTTTTACCCTGTAAATAGAGGAATTTGTATCTTGACTTTGTTTTACCTCTACAGGCGTATGCCTGTCTGTCAGTCTGCCTGTACGTATGTGTTTATGCATGTAGGTATGTGTCCATGTGTATATCTATATCTCTGTACATGCTTTGTTAGAATTATGGACATTATTGGCGGGGCTATCATACGTTTGTATCTATCAAAATGTATAATCTATGCAATGTATGCGTGTGCATGTCATATAAGTAATGTCTATTTTATTTTACTTAGAGAATGATAGATAAATAAATATATAGGTACATAGAGAGACGTTAATATATTTATTTTACATTCCACCATACTCAGCATCTCTGTTAGGAACTTGCTAACAAAGTGAGACTTCTGAATTCACTATAATTCAAAGAAGGTTAATAACAGACGAGATTTTTCCGCTTGTCTTTCTCTAATTGATAACAACAGACTTACATTTCAGGGTAATAATACTATAATAGTATACAAAGCAACCCGTATTATGCTGACAGCTCGGAAACTCACTTTCTTGCAGACACCACGCGTGCCGGTCACGTGTTTCGGTCGTTGCTCCTTGATTCTGTGTAAGTGGCTTTAAACGAGTGAACATGGATATGTTAGAGCCGCTGCTGAACCTGCCACCCCTATTGCGCGATACATAGGTCAGCCCATACCGTTTGAAGCAATACGGACCGTGCTACAGTTTGATGTCATGGGAGTTGACACCATTGCGAGCCTGTCATTCAGTTCGTTTCCATGGATACAACAAGCAAGCTATCACACTCCACAAAATATTGGTTTACTTTGAACATATTTGGTTTGATTTCCGTCAGTTCTTTGCAGTATACAGTTACATCAGCTTTGTGAAGTTTTTGTTATCAAGTGTGCTTTCACATAAACATCAAGCAATAAATTTTCAAGGGACAGCCGTGTGTCTCGTGTATAGCGAACATGGTAATGACGTTGGGTGCATTTTATGGGTGTGATCTAAACCCCCTTGAGTAAACATGTTTCGAGATCGTTTTACTAAAGGTGGGGTGAACTTGAGGATAAGTTCACGTTGCTATGGCAGTTTTGCGCGCACACAGCGCACCTTTTGACCGGCTTTATGTCGGTCGGAGGAGAAATTCTGTGATATTAAGAATCGTAAAACAAAACTAAGCTACCCGTGAAAACTTTCACTTCCTGTAATCCCATACTTGGTCGATGAACTGAGTTCGACAACTGGGAAGATATAAATAGGAAAATCGCCATGGACAACCAAATATGTGTGAGAAAACACTCCTGGAAGAATTTATTTTCTTACCAGTTCTGTAAGCTCTATCTCTTCCACGATACTAGTGCCGTCACTCCTATTCGAACTCAACGACCTTGTCTCCGTCTTCGAATCTTCTTCCTGTTTCACGGAAGCCACCTTCAGATCGTCGCCAAGCAACACGACCGCTTCCGTCACCTCACTTCCATCCTGGCTGTGTCCGTCAGAGTGGTCGGAGTTTTCAGTCCGGATTTCGATGGCTCTGCCGTTTCCCGTAAAATCTTTCTCGCACTGTTCGTCTGGGTGGCCATTAATCTCTCCCCCTTCTCCCGAACACGCCATTAGTATGAAGGGAAAAAATTCTTGCCCGCAGATATGATATACCGCCCCGGCCTAAGCTTAGCCTGGTGACCTCCTATTATATGTTGGCACTGGGTTGAAGGGGCTGGCGCGAATGGAATGTTGGGTAGGCTATTAAACGTGATAAGATAAACACGGCGTTATAATGGAGACATCCAAGGGAAAGTTGGCCGTAGCAAGGACACCAAACTATATACACTCAACATTGAGTATGTGTTCGCGACTGAGACACTTGAGATGGAATTTCATCTTTTTTTTTCGATGACGGATATATCTTCGGCATGACTAGATCATTGGAATGTGAAAGGAGATACTGTTTACAGATGTCCAAGTTGCGCAAGAAGAAGAGGATATGTATCATCGGGTTTAAAACCACTCCAAAAAATGGTCAAGTAATATTTCCTTCATGACTACGATGAGAAGCGTGTTTCAGTAAGCGCTTGGATCCAGCTGATTTGCGTCTTTATCGTCCGCCAGCGAGATAACTAATACCGAGAAAGGAGTATGTCAGAACTCGGGAATTTCAACTATGCCATACTCTCTGACCTAAACTCTCGATAAATAATTTCAAGGAATTCAAAATTACGTCAAGAAGTTTTTAAAGCGCTAATGTTGCTTCATTTCACTTCACCAAACGTCTTGTTTGGGACGTCCATCCATCATATGTTCCGAGTTTCCCATCGTAAAATACACATATTTGTGCGTTGCAATACGCCAGTTTTCAAGCTTTATGAGCGACGCAGGAAATGAATGTGCGCCTTCAGTCTAACGAATGGTGTAGGATAACTTTATAAGCCGTTGAAAAGTTGAAATGATAGTGCTTAGGAACTTCAGCCTTGGAGCGTGTACCAAATCTGACTCTGAACCATGACATCTCTCTCTCTCTCTCTCTCTCTCTCTCTCTCTCTCTCTCTCTCTCTCTCTCTCTCTTAGTAAAGCCGCCATAGACACAAAGTAAACACAGATCAAAGTACACGCATATTTGTAGCTAGCCAACTTGATTCATAGACACAGTCGCTCTATCCACGTACTGTGATAGACAGTAGAGGGCGAACTTACACGTATAATAGACAAGGGGGAGTCGCTTCCCCACTATTGCTTATGCACGAACACATTACCAAACTCACACTAGTACGCCCTCAATGAACAAAATCACAAATAGCACTCACTTTCGTCACCCTGTGAAGCCATCATTATGCTCTGTGATTTGTCGGGTAGACATCTCCGTCTGTGACTGGGAATTTTCGGATATCGATTTTACCCATCACGTTGTATGCTTCTGAAATCTTCCGTTTTCGCTATTATCACAAACAAGCAGAACTTCACAGAAAAGAATGCATCCCTCTACCTCAAATGTTCAGTTTACAAACGCCACACTGTCTTTGTGTACGAAGTGTAAAGTTCACCTGAGATTGCCACTCTATGCACATTGCCTCGACATGTGTATTCCCCGGGGGTAACTCCCATAGATGGCTATACGGGGAGTGTCCGCGCGAAAGGGGTCGTTTTTTTGCACTGTTTGGTATCAGAAAGGGTATACTTTTCACGAGGTGTTGGTATGAGAATGGGTCCGGTTTTAAACACAAACTGACATTTGTTAAAAAATCATGCTGTCAACACTGGAAACCCATGTATCTACATTTCAGATCTACCATCAAAATTTCCGATCTGTCGGTTGGACTGTTGGTACCCCTGGTAATACCCCTAGATTATTATATTGTATGGTATCAGAAAGGGTAGGTTTTTATGCTCAAAACTGGTATCACAACAGTTTGGGTTTTCATGTTCGTGAGGAGCCCCCCCCCCCCCCGTACTATTAGCCATGGAGTTACCCCCCCCGGGGTGTATTCAATGTTAGTTTACTTGATTCACAGAGAAGGCAAATCGTGATGTCATCAATTAAACCTGGGAGTTGCTACCTCCATTATTAACATCCTGTACTCTTTAGCATTGAGTACATTTGACTGGCATAGACAGTTAGCGACAAACACATATTTCTTCGTAAGCTTGGAATGAGGGGGTCGTGAGATGTTTACAAACAAAATTTGTGAGAACTTCTTTGCAGAAAAGCTAATATGGAGACATGTATTGCTTTTTAAAGCACGTAAATGTAGAGCGGTACTCGATTTGAAGTCTGAGTTTCAAAGTGGGTTATTTTGGATTTCGAAGGGTTAGGCTAAATGACGTCACCCTATATTACATATTATTGCACTGTTTTACAATAAACTTATGTAAACAAGTGGCTATTATTAATTATATTTGCTGTTCTTTCTTACTTTATTATTTATGAAAGTGACCCCAAGAGTTTTAAAATAGCGAAGACTGTTTTATCCCAAATTTATGAGTTTGTTTAGGTTGGGTTCACAAATAACGACTTGAGGGGTGGGGGCTGGAGGAATCGCGATTAATATATTACATGTATTTTTTTCAGATACCCCTAAATACCCTAAACAATTTTCAAGTCCTCCCCCGTCTATATGATCAAAAATTTTCACACACCCCAATTATCATACAGCCGCATATTTATTAGCGATGCACGCAAAGAAAAAATAGACATGTATTGTAGATGTTTAACACTGCCTGTTATTAGCAGTTTGTAGAGCCAAGTTCCTTGGCAAATTCTTAAATTGATTCATTTTTAAACGCATCAGTGGACTTTTTTGATTTGAGTTAATCCAAATCGATCCGGCCAGCCCCTTGGCACCTGCTGAAGAACACACAAATGACGATCATGAGAGAGTATGCAAATTGTGAATTCCTAGCTACATTAGATGCTACGTATAAGTTTTAAAAATTGACAATACTAGAAGGTTAAAATATTCCATCAAATAAAAGTTTTAATCTAAGAAATTTTCGGACTAATACTGGTAAATTTGGTAAAATTAAAATAATTTCATTTAGTC
Source organism: Ptychodera flava (assembly GCF_041260155.1). Taxonomy (NCBI): domain Eukaryota; kingdom Metazoa; phylum Hemichordata; class Enteropneusta; family Ptychoderidae; genus Ptychodera; species Ptychodera flava. Next base: position 4,272,545 of record NC_091935.1, on the reverse strand, counting down.
ACACATTTTCATTTAAATCTGAGTCTTTACTGTACAAAGTTTTATATTACGATGAGAATGTGAAAATTTAGAAAATCATGCATGGTGACCTCCCATCTTTTTTCTTTAATATTTGATTATTCTCATATGTCAGAATTCAACAATCCCTGATAACTTTCAAGTGTCCTGGTCTTCCATGTGTTGCTTTCTGGCCTGATCTTGTGTGCACGTATGCTTCACTGTCATGGTGTCACATGATTCGAACTCTTCTCCAGCTCAGTACTTCATAGTCCGGGCTATCTCTGTCACTGCCGGTATGCAGTGACAGTGACACTGCCTGTAGGCAGTAGCAGGGCAGTAGCTGTACTAACTTTGATAACGTTGACAACAATTTTGTTCAGTTTATACAACTGCATTCTTGTTCTATTTCAACAGCATGTTGAACTGTCAAGTGGTCAGCTTGCCAACACAGCCTGTGAATATGTACCCCGCATTTGTATCATTGACAAATGACTTTCAGTCTGGACTCTGATGCAATTATAACCCAATATTTATGCAGGCTTTTGTCGACAAATTTAATATTTTGTGTTTCAGTATACTGTAGGGAGACAGCAAGAAACTATATGTGATGTACCGCACAGAAATATTGAAAAAATTATCAGCAGCTGCAGCTTCTGCCCCGATACTAGGCCTACTTGTTTGTTTTTTTACGAAAATCATACGTTTTTAGATTTTTTCGAGGCAAAAGTAATGAAATGCGACAAAACGGTTCTAGATCTTGTTTAATTACTACTAACATTAGAACAATTGGATGACATTAAAAATGTCATTAAAAATGTTATTAAATTTTCATTGAATTACCCATGAAACCTTGGAATTTTTAAAAAAGGGAACACAAAAATTTTCAGGTCCGTCCCTATAGACAGAGCAAAATTTTCGAGTCCCCCCTCTACTAACCCCAAAATTTTCGAATCCCATTGAACTCCTCCAGCCCCTAACTGTTTTTTTGTGTGTGTGTGTTTGAACGTAGCCTTAGTATCGTCGATTCGCGTTCAACATCTACAAGACTGACTCTCCCGTTCTACTCTCATTTCAAGGAATCTCGATTTGATCTACCAGTTTAAACGCATTGTCTTCTAAAAGCTATTTCTAGACATGGTTATAAAGTTAAGTTTAAACTGCACCAGTCAATGACAAAAGCAACCACATTTCAACCCGGCTCCTTCATCTTGAGTCGGCTGGACTGATTGGTTCAAAATTGGTATGGCTCTGCGCTGTGTAATTGGGTTTTCGGGGCATGCAGGCGACGTTGTTATAGTGTGCCATACTTAAAATGTGTGACAAATGCGTTTCCCTCATGGAATGCTGAAATCCATGTAAGTGTAACGGCATCAAATGAATTCATTGGTGACTTTCCTTCAAAACTTGGCAAAATAGCTATAGTCAGCCTGCACTCGACTGTAATTCATACCGCTCAATGTGATCAAACATATGTATGTATGTGTGTATGTATGTATGTATGTATGTATGTATGTATGTATGTATGTATGTATGTATGTATGTATGTATGTATGTATGTATGTATGTATGTATGTATGTATGTATGTATGTCTGTCTGTATGTATGTATGTCTGTGTGTGTGTATGTATGTATGTATGTATGTCTGTCTGTCTGTCTGTATGTATGTATGTATGTATGTATGTATGTATGTATGTATGTATGTATGTATGTATGTATGTATGTATGTATTATTGCACTATGTATTTTCGTCTACTGTCAATTATTTATGAGGCCAAAACAAAGAAAACTTAACCAGAATTGGTCATGAACTCTTAAATTTCGACGCACATTTTTAAATTACGTTTTAGTCTCTTTTCAAACATAGATGCATGCATGCATGCACGCGTGTATGTATGTCTGTCTGTCTGTCTGTCTGTATGTATGTATGTATGTATGTATGTATGTATGTATGTATGTATGTATGTATGTATGTATGTATGTATGTATGTATGTATGTATGTGTGTGTGTATGTATGTATGTATGTATGTATGTATGTATGTGTGTATGTATGTATGTATGTATGTATGTGTGTATGTATGTATGTGTGTATGTATGTATGCATGTTTGTTTGTTTGTATATATATATATATATATATATATATATATATATATATATATATATATATATATATATATATATATATATATATATATATATATATATGTACATACGAACGTGTGAATGCATGTAGATGTCTGTCTGTCCACACATGCGCCGTATAACGTGTACAACTTACCAGGCATTCTTCATTGAGTCAATAAACTTAATATAGCCATAGACAGTGAACAACAATAATTTTATCTTTAATGAAATGATTACGAATCAACGGTGGGTTTTTCAACCGGCTTAAAAACCAGTTTTACACAGAGTTTGACACGTTTCAACAGTAGCAAAAGCCATTTTACATAAATTAAAGGGGAAAATGTAACTCAATATCTTTGATACGAAGAAAAAAAGAATTTAATTCTCAATTGATGTACAGAGGCGAAGAAAAAGTTTGCAATGAAAGAAAACAAAAGATGGTTATAAATTGACCCCAACTACCACAAAAGGCAAAAAGTGCTTTGGCGGCTTCGTTCAGGTGAAATTCTCATCAATGTGATTGGGTGATGCCTCTTCATAAGATTTCCAACCTAGTCACCATACTTATTGACTCTCCTTTACTCTAACTTCTGAAATATTTCCACTGTCTCTGTACTTTCATGTGAATATTGTTTCTTATCTGTATTCCCAAAGTTATGTCGGGATGTCTTGTCATAAGTTTTAATGTTCGGTATTACTGTTAGCAACTAAGTTTAGTCCGAACTAGAATTCAATTGTAAACAACAGTAATATAGCATTTTGTAAAGATAATGAGTTGTTTTTTAAATTGCTTTGTGTTCCTATATCTTCATTTCTTTTCTGTAATCTGAAAGTCAACACAAAGCAACGCATTAAGGTAGAACGTGCCTCGGGACAGATATTCGGACTCTCAAACTTTTACAATTCTTTTCTGATATACCACTTGTGGGGGCTCATTTTAAAGCTTTTGGTGTAAGAAAACTTTTCACTGGCTTAGTTTTTCGAAAATCGAAAATTTCATTTTTCCTCCATAGAGTTAACACAGGGATGACGGCCATTTTGAATTCTAAATATCGGTAAATCTCGGGTTATTTGCTTCTCTAGGACAAAAATTTGCACAGTGACCCCCGATTTTTCATTCTTGATTTAGTAAGAGGGTGGCTGAAAGTTTCGTCAAGGAAAGTTTGAGCAAAAGTTTAAGTCTTTCACTTTCGAGGTGCATACTATCTTAAATGCAATATGTAGAGCTATTGCTGACAATTGTTGCCAAATAATGTTTAGTCCGGACTAGAATTCAGTTGTCAACAACAATAACATTGCATTTTGTGTAGATAATGCGTTGTTTATTCTTTGTATTTCAATATATTTTTCATTCTACTTCTTACTCTCCCTGTCAATAGTACAAACCAAAAAAAACACCTTGCGTGCACTATGAAGTGTTGTTGTCGACAATTGTTTGTCCGTACTAGCATTTATCGTCAACAACAACACTGCATATTGCACACAATGTGCTTTTGGGGATTTTTGTTTGTTTGTTTTGTTTTGTTTTTGGCTTTGTGTTTCAATACACTAAAGAACGGAAGAAGATGAAGAATTAAACTTAGTACTTGTTTTACAGAAAAAAAAGTAATTTGCAGTTGTTGTCCTTTGAAAGGCAATGCAACAGTGTATGTAGGGTTAATAATCCACTATACGTGAAATATTGGCGAGAAAAGAAAAATATATAAAGTTTTAAAACTGTGTTGTAAAGATACCAAAGATAGCGCTTTGGAAAACGTACAAATTAACACGACTGGAACTAATTTGGAATAATTGGATAGTAGAGTAATGTCAGTTTAATATGCAAATATAAACTCATCTGCTTTTCTTTTTAAGTTATACACTTGTTTTTATGAGTATTTTGCAATATTGCAACATTCAGATACAGGGCACCTAACGCTTTTGAGAACTTTGAATAATATGAAGATCCAATTCTCCCAAATTAATTAAAATCGTGTTAATTTTAGGCGGGTTTTTTTGCAATTATTAAAGTAGAATTTAATCATTTACCCAAAACATGAATTTATATAATTCTCCATGCATCCGTATTATTGGGTTCAGTTTCACCTGTTGTTCGACATTGCAAATAAATCAATAATAAATAAATAAATAAATAAATGATAAATTAACTTATTCATGAATTACTAATTCAAACCCAAAACTCAATTAATCACAACAAAATTTATTCAACATGGGTTCATTGGATAATAATCGCTGGTGAAATGTTTCTAGGACAGACTTGGGTAGTTGCTGTAGCGGTCATTGTTATACACGAAAGTACAAACAAAGACTTGAAGCATATGTATAAAAAAAGAATTGCACACTTGTCCCAAAGAAACAAATATTTCATGTAATTGTATGGAAATATTAACAGCCCTAAAGTAATTTTAGAAAATCCAGTTCCTCTAAACAGTAAATAGACGTAACTACGAAGTCAGTAAATGGATGAGTCTAATCAGTAAATACATTATCTTGTCGAACCACTATTACAATAAAAGAGTTCATTTTTCGGTGGGTTTTCAAAGTGAAAAAGAAAAGATACAATAAACTAGATCTATAAATCTACACATTACCTAAAGCTTATCTCTTTGCAGTGTTGACATTTTTACTAACAAATTAGAACAGAAAGCGAAAGACGTCTTTCAAATTCGACATTGTCCGAAAAAATCATTTACAAGACGCTACAAGTGAATAATTCGTAATACTGACGAAGCAGAGTCAAATTAATTGTTTTTTGTACATGCAATAAGTGCATATCATCAGCATTAATGAGACACTAAACACATCTGCGCATGACATTGTGTCACCCTGCGACGTTACAAGCTACAGCAACGTACCACCAATACAAGGCGCTAGACGAGATCCCAACGGCACACAGTCAACTGTTCATGCCTATAACCACAGCGCAACAGGTTAACAGTCGTTCATAATTATCGCGGAATTCTATTGCACTAAACTAGACGCATATTTGCACAAGATTTAAATAAAGACTGCGCCGCAATTAGTTCGATTGAGATATTTTGTCTGCGACACATAATCAGGCACTAAGACAGTGCGATTACTGGTACAAAATTGGACAAGTGAGGTGGGAATTATCACTGGAGAAACGGATCTCCACATGTAGATGTACGAAACACGATATGACCCTCCATGAACCACATCAGTAACGTAATTTGCATGAAGTTGTTTTTTAAAATTGCATACTTGCCCTGACCTTGATCATGATAACGTCAACAACAGAAGGCAAACCAAAATGTATGCCTCGACAACTGAGATCACGAAATACAATAATTTGACGGGTATGTCAATAAAATTGCATAATGGTTAGTCTTAGCATTAATTTTTCCGGTGTGAGCATCATTAATCATGGGAATGCCAATTGCAACAATTAACAGAACCGTTACTTAAAGGGACAAAATCGCTGCTATACTGATTTGCATATCAAGAAAAAGTGAAATAACTTTTAGGGTCAGCAAGAAAAAGACAAGCTTCTAAAACTTGACATCTGGCAAACGTGACAAGATGACGCACTTTCCTTTCATTAACTTTTCAATTTCCCTAACATCTTTGATATGAGACCATCACTGCGACAACTTTTCATCCACTGCAAAACTCTTTCTTTGTGGCAATGTGTAGGTATGAAGTGAAGGCAGCGCCACTTATCGAGTATAATAATTTTAGTGATATGATAATCATAAAACATTTTGTGCGTTGGCTGTTTGTTTTGGTGTTCTGCCTTGTGTGTTGATTGTCTGACACACCTACAAAGCGAAAATACCTGGCGAGCAGTACTCAATGCGCGCGATTGCCAGAAACTCTATCTATAATCTAATCCATCCTATACTGCTGTAAATATCATGATCGTCGAATATAACCTAGCTGTCATGTATCCAAAAGTTTGCAGAAAGCTGCAGCAGGTGTTTGATCATTTGCATGTGTTCATAATAGATACTCGAAATTATGTCTAGCTAAGGTTATATCGACCACTCTTTGAGATAGGATACCGATAAATATACAAGTATAAATAATAAATACATATAATTAACTTTCAGATTCTACAAAACAAGACGAAAATGATGTCAAATGGTTGCGATTTTGTCCCTTTAGTGCTACCAAGAGAAGTTCTATGTTTTGACAGCAATTTGAAACACGTTGGACGATTGCGAGAGCACTCTAAAAATGTTAGATTAATGTATAGGGTGCAAAAGAAAAACGATCGGTTCTCGAAGACTGACAATTTCTGGACAATTTCACCACAATGCCACGAGAGATTGTTTGTGTTCGCCTGATAGAATTGAATGTACTCGGATTGCAAGTCCTGAACTTGACATTGAAATATGAATACGTGCTTATCTCGGGTCTTTCTTTGCAATATTTTCCAGTGCCTGAATCGGATTGATAGTCGGACTCAACGGCGGGCCTGGTAGTATTGGACTGTTGTACGGACCCAGCGATGTTATGCATGATGACGTCAGCTTTGATAGAGACTGTGACTGGTGCTGGGAGCTTAAGTACGAGTCCTTTGTCGACTTGGTCTCCGTAGAGTTTGGCGACGTCTGCGGAGCTTTCGTCGACGTCATGGTCGGAGTTTGCGCGATAGCTACCAGGCTGTTAGGACACTGGGTTTGCATGGTTTGAAGTAAACCATTCGTCGGTACTGTGGTGGGCGTTGAGACCATATGACCGTTGGGGGCGATCACGTGGTTGATCGGTGGGGGTAGAATGTGTCCAGGTACGGTGGGTGCGTTAAATACGAGGTGATTGGCTCCTTGAGGCGTCACGTGGACGTGTGTTGGAATTTGTATACACTGTGTCGGTGGGAGGAGAAAATATTGCCCGCTGATTGGGTCCAGGATAATTTTGGATCCAGTGATGACTTTGGTGGCTGGCGGGTTTTGAATCGGATGAGGTAAAAATGTTACGATTTGAGGTGGGCTCGCGGCGATGGCTGACGGTGTATTGCCGTGAACGGTCTGGTTGACCGAGGTGTGCATCCCATTGACTGCGATGGGTGAGGAGTGAACGTTGATTGGTATCAACGGCGGTGGGAGTCGTCTACGCCCGTCATCATGGGCATCACCAACGAAAGCCCCGTTGCCCAGTAACCCCTGCGGCGACGTTGCCATGGTAAAGTTACAGTGAGGTTTCGTCACCATCTGCGTGTCCGTCTCGCAGGTGGTAACCATTGTGACAGCCGGAGACGGAGTCGATGCACTGGTGACGACTGATGACCGACCAGTCGGCAAACAGGCTACAGAGTTTCCTATGGAGACACTCTCAGATCGCGACCTGCTGGACATTTCACACGGAGTAGGGTCTCTCGGTTCGTGCTTTGTCACCGTAGGGGGCGGTGACATGTCATTCTCCGGCGGCGACGGTGACACCATAGACGACGGACTTTCTGGTCGCCCTTCTCTCTCCGATGGCGGTGTGTCCGGGATGCTGCTGTGGCATTCAGAATTACTGTCCGAAGTCGAAGCTTCTCGCAACACGCTCTCGAGACCCGGAGACCCGTTGACGGAGCCGTTCATTCGAAAGGTCGTTGACCTGGCCAACAATCGGATGGGCTTGACAGGTGGTCGGAAGCTCTTCTTCTCCCTTCTGAAAACCTCATCAAAGTTTTGATTCTGAAGATGACAGAGCAAACGTAAAAACCTGATATCTTGCGGCGCCATGGCCTCCACTTCAGCCAGGTACTGAGCTATTTCTTTCATGCAAGCTTTGTAGCCGTCTTCAAACCGTCGTTTACTGATAGTCTCTATCTCGGCGGTGCCATCTTAAAATGACAGAAAGTAAAGTAAAGCAAAGAGCATTATTGTTAATCTCATTAAGTTTGACTGTCTCATAACATCTCAGCATGCGAAAACAACAGTACATGTACAATGCAAAATAAGCGCAGACCAATGCATTTCTGAATTCTACGAAAACGTGTTGAAGAAGACGATGGCCCAGGCATCTAACTCCAGTGCGCTCTCTCTCTCTCTCTCTCTCTCTCTCTCTCTCTCTCATTATACTAAAGGATTTTTTCTCTTATTTACCAGCATTCTGATTGCTGATGTTGTTTTCGTTGTTTTCTTCCTTGGTGGCGCCTTTCCCCAGGTCTTCCTTCGACGCTTTCCGCTGTATATCGTGGATGTACGCCACGGCTAACTCGAGAACTTCAGCTTTCTCCAGCTTTCCCGTACTACCGCTGTGCTTCTGAGGGGGTAAGAATGCAAAGAAAACTTTCAGAATGCAATGAACTTTGACCTACTGTCGCCTGAAGTATTCACTGACTAATGACCAAGGACTATTGATTCTCAGAATTGAATTCAAAACAGCGCCACTACATGTATCTACAATACTTTAATACTTGGTGTTTCCATTCGTTTTTCTTTTATCCAACGTGCCGACGACAGTTTCGTTTCTATCTTCAAAGTTACCTACAGCAAAGAAATTTCAATTTCGAGGTGCGCCATTCATAAAATATCACCACACATGACTTGTTTTAACCGGTGTTACATCTTGAATGTCAAAATATCGAACACCTCGATTGTCAGAAAACTGGACTTAGACTAACGAATAGAATATTTAAAAACCATGCAGGCATTTTTTTTTCGCCTCGTTTAATGGATAACTTTATTGGCGTCATAATTATAACTTAAGATTTTTTGCCATACTTTTCGTTTTTGTTCGCGCCAGGCTATTTCTCTCTTCACTCTAGAAAAGCTGAGACTGCATTGTAAGTCATTGGGTGTGCATCGCTAAAAGGGGTTTATTTTGTTTGGAAAATTTGCTACGTTTCAATGCCATACACGTTATCATTGTGTTGTTCCACTCTACATCCCATAATATCTGCAATTTGTCACTGCGTGTGGCAGAGGAGATCAAAAACGGAAACTAACTTATGTGCACTACCAGCAAACCTACTTCCGATACCCTTTCCCCTTACTTTCGGTGAAGATCTTCCTAGCTTTTCTACAATTCTCGCTACCAGATACCTCTTGTTCATGGGAGAGGCGGCATAGTGATGTTAAGATTAGCCGTTCAACTTACCGTTTTCATAAACGACGACGGAATGACATGACTCAGCTCACTGATGCAAGAATTGATCCTGTGTCTGCGCCTGCGCTCTACTATCTTGTGCGAAGAGTACTCCTGCGAATGAAAGAAACAATAATGTTGAATCTAAAGGTCAGAGACCAGGAAAGCTGGGCGTAGTACTCGCGTTGTCTTGAGAAACTCCGAGTTTACGAATCCCAAGGAGCACAACAGAGTTGTGCCGAAGTATCCTATGCACGCACGCAAACATGGTCTTTGAGACTTTGAGACAGAATTTATAGGGGCTGTCGATAATAAAAGCTGACGCACAAGAAACGTAATTCCTTCGTTTCACTTGAAACCCCCTCCCCCTCCCCTCAAAACGAAATTTCTTATGCGAAATCAATTTCGTATTATGATGCCGTTTCTGACAAACCGATGCACACGCAACTCTGCGATCCGCACGCCCATGAAAACAAATACCGGAAGTGCACATATAAAATTAAAAACCTCCACTTTACGCGTTTCACTTTTTAAGATACAGAACATTTTAATGCGTTTCGAAAGTTGGAAATTGTTTCACGTACATGTTTCACGTTGAAAAAGCATACAAGTTTCTGTTTCATATTTATGTCTTTTCGTTGTCTTTTCTGTCTCCGTATTTTGTGATCATTCTGTTCTCGATGAACGCGAAGGTAGTAAGCTTGTTGTGTTCTCGCTGTTTGAATTTCTCCAGAAATAAAGCGAATCTTAATGTCACAGGTCTAGTGTTGTGAGTTAATGGTTTTAAGCTAAATTTCACATCCTGAGGAAAATTTAGTAGACAGAGACACACACTGAACAAATCCAGACAATCTTCAAAAATTAGCACAATCAAATGGAATTCAAAAGAAATCAAAGCCAAGAAAAATTGAGTATTATGATAAACCTATTCGCAAACTAAATCATAAAAACACTTGGACGTACAATAATTTCAGTAATTTTATTATCTCTTCCTTCCACTATTAATTGCTATATAGTCTCAAAATATTAATCATAATCAAATTGACATTTTTTATCGGTTAATGTCAAAGCTTTATCCATGTAAATATATTTTGAACGGTATTTCAGCACATTCAGTGAATGAATTCTGACTGGGTCTGGAATTTCTTCTGACTAGATTATTGAATATTATCAGGAATTATTTTGATAAATTCCTCACATGTGCAATTATTAGTTTTAAATTGACTGAGCTCAATTAATTCCACCACGAGACAAATAGACAAATGTGCTTGAACTTAAGTAAAAAAAAAAGAAGAAATAGTTACTTTCAGAATATTCATTTGACCATAAGTAGGCAGGATCTTGAATTTAGTTTACCCTTTGCGCTGAAATGATCGCGTTTATAATTCAGTAAAATATTTTTTCACTCAGACAAGTTTATAGACCGCGTCTGAGGTCATGACTTTTGTCCAACCCAAAGAGACGTACCAGGTAAGCTTACACTCAGCATGCTCAGTGATAACTAACAACAATTTCAAAAAGTGATTTGGAGACGAATATGTGCTTGAAGACTTTGGTATTGAGTGAATATCACTAGGCATTTAATTTTTATGTCGTAATTGGCCTCATGTAAAGTAGAATACAGCCACATCATATTCGAAAAATATATATATATATATATATATATATATATAAATTCCAAGTGAAAGATAGCCTAGCCGGGTAGCCCGGCTGCACTTGTTACATTTGGGTTAATACGCATTTTTTTCTAACTGTGATATCGCAGCGGCGCTAGTGGCGTCTATCGAACGCGCTCGGGTCAAAGTCACCGCCACAGTACTTGGCGGTGACCCTTGATGACCCGAGCGCGCTCGATAGACGCCACTGTCAAAAGCGGGAGCAGGAGCAAAAGCCAAAGGAGAAGTGACAGCGCCGCCACTGTTTGCAGCGTGAGATGATGTCTGAGCTCGGAGGTGGGTTGCAATACCGTTCTCCCTTAAAATATTACATTTCGCGATCAACTGTCCCGGTCGTTCGCGCATAATTCCACAAGAAATTTCACCACCACAGATGATGTAAATCCAAATTTGTATGGAAGTGAAAATCAAGCCCTTGTTTCTCGGAATATCGATCCTGTAATTCTGAATAAGAGCACCGTGAACGATCTGACGAATGTAAGTTCAGGTTCAATATTGTTCCTAACTACGAGCGACTACACATCGAAACGACAAGCCGTATGTATACGCTGTAACCCCAAGTTCGACTGGTGGCGCAAGCGACTATTGCTGTAACGAAGTTCAAAGATCATGACTGTCTACCAAATCATCCCGCTGAGGAAAATTGCAGATTGATTTAACTATTAAGGTGATATGCGCCTCGAAAGTGAAAGACTTAAACGTTTGCTCAGACTTTCCTCAATTAGTCTTTCAACCATTCTCTGTCAAAATCAAGTATAAAAATCGGGGGGTCACCGTACAAACTTTGGTACTAGAGAAACAAATACCCAAGATTTACAGATATTTGAAAGTCAAAATGGCCGCCATCCCGGTGTTAAAGCCCCTGTAGCTGTAACTCTTGAAATTTGTTGACCTGAAAAAGGATTTCTATTTTCTCTGGTTTTCTTTAAATTCTACAAATTTAAAAGATATAGTCTTTTACTACTGAAAAATTTGACACGTAAATTTAAATTTTAACAGTTATTTTGATTTCCCACTATTTTTAAAAAATGGTAATATTGCAAAGAAAACAAAGCATATGATGTCCCAGTGGAAAACATTCAGCACTATGCATTATATTGGACTACTTTATCGTTTCTGTGAAGATTCAAATGCATATATGCACGATGTACAGCTTTTTTACTTTACTTGCATGAGGGCGCCATTTTATGTTTGGGCTAACGTTTATTATTTATCTTGCTTAAAATTGCACATGCAGTCCCAGTGGACAGTTTATTATACTTGTATAAACACCCCTCAATGTGTACAGTCCCAAGAACTTGTTTTAGTTTGGAAGTAAAATCACAAAAATAATGAGATAAAAGATACAGCTATTGGGCCTTTAACTCCATGGAGAAAAATAAAATTTTCGATTTTCGAAAAACTAAGACGGTGAAGTTTTCTTTTACCAAAAGCTTAAAATGAACTCTGAACACAAGTGGTAGATTAGAATAGCATTGATAAAGTTTGAAAGCCCGAATATCTGTCCCCGAGGTGCGTTCTACCTTAAAGAGGCACTTTCACTTGGTAACATTTTTAAAACACATTTTTTTAATGCCAACGGTCGGTATTTGACGTGGCGACTCCACGCGGATCGCGAGATATCGATAAAAACATGCCATTTCCCGAGCGTATTTTTCACATCCCGAAGTTTTACGATCGTTTCTGGTTATGACCCAAAATCCCCCGAAAGTGTGTTGTTGTGCTGATTGGCGATATTCTAAGGAGTCCAAAAACGTTCGAATGACGCAATTAATTTACCTCCTACTGCGATGACTTTATATACATCATTATCAATGTCTTTACCTCTGGTAATTCTTTTTTAAAACTTCTCCTTAGTTTTTGTCGTTTTCATTATTCTCAATCAGTTGTATTAAATTTTTAAACAATACCACATAGATATCAGTTTTTACGTGTAAAATATTAGTTGCCTCTGATGACTACATTTTGTCGTCTGCTTCACAGTTACGCGTGGTTCGATACATAGCGGCCGCCGCGTGGTATGCGCGCATACCACGCGGCGGCCACTATGCATACTATGTATCAACCGCACCTATCTGTGCTAGTCACCTATGCGAATTCTGGTGGAATCAGCAAACTTTGTTTTTCGTTTTTTTGCCCAGTCAGTAGGACTCGGCTTTCTCCCATGGGACATGACCGCTCACCGACGCGAGTGGTACTGCTGTGGCGTACAGCAGCGTCAGCGTAGACTAGTACTCCATAGCTTAGTTGACAATGGCCCCAGTGCCGAACGTTCGATGTTCGGAAGCTGAATTTAGGTGGGCCACCGAAATTCAAACTTTAACTTTTTGAGGACATGATTTTATCGATATCTCGCGATCCGCGCGCAGTCGCCATGTCAAATATCGACCGTTGGCATTAAAAAAATGTGTTTTAAAAATGTTACCAAGTGGGAGTGCCTCTTTAAGAGCCAAGATTAGGAGATGGTAGATATGTCCTTCTCTGATCTGTTGGCCTATTCATTGTCTTTGATACTGACTTTCGAAGCCTGTCCTTTTTCATGCATGTCTCTGAATATTTCCCGCACAGCTGCGTTCAATATTTAATTGTGCACATTGATTTTATCTTCCACATCTTCGATGTTTAAAAAAACAACAAAGTGTGGTGTCTTTAGGATGAAACAATCTTTAATTATACAAAAAGGTCGATCGATCACGAAAATTTAGCAAAGTTGTATTGGTTCCCTTAACAGATTGTTTTGCAAAGTTTATGCACACTGTCATATTCTGTAAATAATTGTCCCTTTTAGTTTATGTTGAGGAAACGTTGGAAAAAAATCGTTATTCAATAAGTGTAGGTACAAAATATTTTTCATACGCTCAATGTATTCGGCCAACTTGGGACAGGGTTTAGTACGGAAAAAATTTCTGCTATGATGTGAGGGTGTTTTGTACAAACCGTTAACATATTGGGATGACATTAAACACGATCATCTAGCCACTTTTGCATGTTGTAAAACTGCTCAAGCATGTTCCCTGGTGTGTGGCCACGAACTGTTTGAAGCGCTTTCAGGGAACGCAACTCCTGTAAATATATGGACTAGGCTAATGAAAATAAAGGAAATTTGACAACAATTTTACCCAAGTGGTATTCGACAGCGAAACGTGTTTTTACACGCCAGCTTGAAATGCCATGATGGAAAGAATGGGACTGGTTTCACAACAAACTATACAGGTAGGTGGTAAAGGAACTAGCAATGAATCATCTTTTAAAATTTAATGCATATTGCTGTCAAATGTCATGCTCGTTTTGACCGACCCACACACACAGTCACATCAAAGAACAAAAGGTGAAGATGTCAGCCAGCCATCACATTCCACAAACACAGCGATCCATCAATGTCAACTAGTGGGTTTTTTCACACTATAGCCACCCTCGACAGTAGGAATCATACAGAAGTTGATGTATCTATGGTGTGTCGCTCAATGAAAGTTACAGAATTTACAGAATTGGAGGTGGTGTGCAGGTTGTGGGCTCTCTGTAGTATACAAATAGATATACCGCCACTATCATAATTTCATCCGCTTGAGGTTTGAAATAAAAAGGATTATGATTGTAAGAACGTGAGTGACTGAACGCTTTAAATTTATCAATGGGAGCTTTTTAAGTTTACGCCCTTCCTGTTTTTTAACTGAAATTGAACAAAAGCGAAGCCTCCTGCACAGCCTCGTCAATCATGAAAAACGTCGATTTTATAACCACGCATTCTTTAGAACAGGGTTATCAGCTTTTGTTGAAAGATGATTTAAGACAATGCAAATGCGATGAGAGATTCCTAAGTGTTGTTAAATAATTTCTTCCCGCCTCAGCATGCAGGCGACAATTAGATAGTGTGTTTGCTGGCTTAAATTTTGCTAAATTTACGAACTTGGCCGCAGTAACTCTTGCCTAACGAATTTTTGCAGTTTGTTTGTTCGTTTATTTTCAACGTGAACTCTACCAAAAATATAGCCACGGCGACGAAAAAGCATCCGCAAACAAACCAAGATAGGCAAACATAAAATATACATGTGGGCCCATCGCTGCACTGTCAGTATTTTTCTAAGAAATTTGATTGCACGCTGGAACACACTTTTCGTTCAAGCGGAGTGGAACTTTCGTGTGGAAATTTCATGGATGATAATTTTCGAGGGCCATATTTTTTTTCAAAATGCCATGCACGGATGTCATTCGATATGTGGGCGGAGTATGCGTCACTAATTCTACTGGTATGTTCACAGGCACTCGGAGTGTCCTGTGTACAGCTGCGTCAACTTGACACTCCGAGCGCCTGTGGTGTGTTCAGTGTGTTCGGGTCATCTGTGGAAAAATCGGTATGTCCGATATCTAAGCGCGTCTTTACGTTACTGGACTAGATAGGAGACTTTGCACAACAAGAGACTTGGTACCTCACATTCCCGAAAAGGTCATCAGAACTGATTCACTAGCAAACGTTGCAGGCCATGAACATACGGCAACAATGGTCCCGTGAGGTATCACACGACGAACTTTCACAGAAACTTAAACCCTAGTACCGTCCGTATAAGTAGTTGCAAATGTCGAGGGTCATGAACTTTTGACCCGGGTGAAGTCCTACGGACCCTGCCATGCTCAGAAGCTTCCAGTAACCGTCTGCGATAAAGTGAGCCAAGCCTCATATACAACGCATGGGTGCAAATTCTTACGACAACTTGTTTTCAAGTTGTGGAAGACTGGGGGCTATGGGTGGGCGCCGGGATTGTCATTTTCCATCTTTCTGTTGTGAGTGAATTCGGTTCAGCAGTGAACTGTTTGAAGCAAATGCTCTTCAGCCTGCAGGTATCGAAGACGGCAATCTTCCCAGAGTCCAAACCATTCATTTCAGTCGTTCTTGCGAGTTCCCTCCCGCTCCGAACCGCCTTGTCCACCAATAGTTTAATAAAGGATTGACAGCAGTTGGAAGTTAACTGACAGTCCGATAGGGTTGTTTTAGTTTCACCGACCTCGTTCCCGACAGACCTCGACATCAATCGAACCTTTCAAAGGTAATACCGGGACGTACCGTGACAACACGACAAACGATATTGATCAAGTGAACGAGTGATATTGATCGCTATATCTGACAACGTCTGCTCGTACAGGTCGTCAATTCATTACTTGCACTAAGGGGGATAACGTATCCAGTGCTGGTGACCGCATCCATCAGAATTATGTTTGTAATTTGTCGATTACATGACCAGACTATGATATTCCGAGCACTCGAGCGGAATGATAGATTTCTGCTCGACAGGACTTTCGCTTGCTGTTCGCTTTAATGCAAACACGGTAGAAGAATAGGGGGAAACTTCGATACTGACTACAACGTTCAACTCCGACAACCGACAGTGGGCGCAGTACGAATAGATCAACTTGTGAAAGAGCATAAATGAAATGATACGTACGTTCACTAAAATTAATTAAAAAAATGAAATAAAGAAAATCATCTTACATACTTCTGAAGAAAAGCCAACATTGCTGAGATGTTTTTCAATGTCCATTTGCATCCTGTGGAATATCTGTGAAGCCATCGTGCTGGAGTGACGTGCCTTGACTCCCTCGGTCTTTCCCCTAGCACACACTGACACACAGAACGTAACGGAGGCTCTCAGTCTGCGAGCGTGGTGTCGGCGGTGGCAGCGAAACTGGACGTTCTTTCGATGCTACTGAACGTGCAGCGTTACGAGTTGAACGCTAGGTGTCAACCTTAGCGGAATCTCGGTGATTAAAATTCGAGCAGGTAGTCGGTGGTATAGTTATTGGCCACCTGGGGAACGAGTCACTCCATGCATTGCCATACGTTTTTGGCGCAATAAAACTGTCATCAAAAGGTCGAGTTTTCAGTAAATAATGTGACAAATTATTTATCTGTGTCACTTTACTCTTGCTTTTTATTGATTGACTCCATCGGACCAATAAAGTAGATGGCATGGCCATTTCACCCTCTATAAATAGACTCCACATATGGTTCACGATGTTACCTACAAGTATTGTTAGGAAAACAATTATATTTCTCTTATTGTTTGGTATGCTATTTTAATTCATTTCGTTTTCACGGCACAGAGAAACTGGTCTGACATTTTTGAAGAGGTTTACATGACTATTATAAAGTGTGGCGTTTCGTCAGATTCGTTATCGGCACCGACATTAGCAAAGGGCATATCCCGAGATGATTTCCACCGGTTTTTTATGTAGTCGGACGAATGTCTTTATTCTGCCATGGTGCAATCAAACTCACAGTGGTGATACAGACTGGTACGGGTTCCCGGGTATGGTCCGAGAACCGTTAAACTAAGACAAACTGGTGATTATGTGCTGGAGGTGTTGCCTCTCGCAGTAGTGGCGAAGTTCTGTGAAGCATTCGAGCGGAACCGAATACGATTGAAGATTACGAATCACGCGTTGCTATGGACACGGCATTATTTTGCGTGACCAACTATACAGGGCCAGTATCAGTAGCTTTTTTAATTTTATATAAACGATGGCGAAGTCACAGAATGACAGGGGTACCTGAAATGTTATTTTCACCATAAATTTTTGTTCTGTATGTCAATTGCAAGTTCTTCTTCAACTCCCGAAAGAATGTTAAAACATGTACAGCCACTGTCAAGCTTGTCAACACAGTGTCCATATGTGTAAAATGTTATTGTTTACATTTGAAATTGAGTCCCGAGCATTACTTATGAACAATAACAAAACAGTCTACACATGTACAGGCTGAGTTGACAACTTCAATACTGTGTATTTCAACAGGCATTGAGAAGTAGAACAAGAAAGTGTAGTTGACATAAAAAACAAAATAGTCAATGAATGTTCAAGTTACAACTACAGGCTCTTTAACTACCATTGTCACCTGCAAATATTACTTCTTTGTCAAGTTCTCGCCTTGGCGGCCAGGTACTGCCAAATCGTTAGCGCACTCATCTGATTGTGTAAGGTGTCGGCAAGCTTCTTTCGTGCAAGCGCCCTCCTGTGGCGGAACTGAAATCTGTTTTAAATTTTAAAGAACTCTGACGTCTAATGACTGCAATGTAATATATTTTACATGCTGAGGTTTACTTCTATCAAAATTGTAATTGTGCATTGGCTACGGACATTAGTCACGGTGGTTAATTTGTATCGTTTCTATAATTGAGTAACTTTAATCTAAAACAGCATCCTTGTAAAGTCGACAATTTTCAAATAATTATCAGTACTAGATAGGCATCAGCGAGAGTCTTCACGCTGATCTCACTCACTCCAATGTTTATGTACTTTTCGTATTTTGATCTTCGGTCACACACATCCTTTCCGAGATATACGACGGCCATGTTAACGACTACGGCGCGCGTAATGAAATTTACTCGCCTGACCTCGCGTAAGGTGTAATTACCCCGCGACACCGTTCCACGCTCAATGTGCCGCCCTCGTAGTGTTCTTTTTATAACATCGTGATTTAAAGTTGTCATAAAACAACGGCGATTTTGGGACGAAGATAAACGACGGCGAAGTCACGGAATGACAGGGGTCCCTAAAACAGGAAGAGAATAGGTGTTCCCTTGGGGGAGCGTTTTACGACGGACTCGTAAACTCTCCCGTAAGTTGGTAAAAATTTACGTCCTTTTCCAATCCATTACAAACTCTAAAATTCTACTTCGGCGCGCTTTGCTTCTTCTGGTTGTTCCGCTCGACAGCGACATAAAAACCCCATTGCTTGTTTTGCATTCTTTAAACACCGCGAATAGTAAATTTTTCAAAGATCTTATAACACTTCGTATATGCTAGTATGTTCCTATTCATGTTCATTATTAGTGTGTTAAGGTGAACTATTTCCTGTTTGATGGCCTCATAAAATACCTTGCAATAGAATATCTGTGACCGTCCATTACTCCCATTTTTGAAGTTACTTTAACGATTCAATATACCACAGGGGAGTAGGTTCTTCGGGAGTATCATCATCATAAAAAAGGGGTCTTTCTTGTATTTTTACTCTCCCGTTTTTTTCTTATTTCGTATCCAAACATAAATGCCTTTAGGTTTAGGAAATTACGTCTTGAAATCCGCTATTTCTACTTCATGCCACGGGTGATGTAGGTGTAAATGAGCATTTAACAAATGTGAGTAGACATACATACATACATACATACATACATACATACATACATACATACATACATACATACATACATACATACATACATACATACATACATGCATGCATACACACACACACACATATACATACATACATACATACATACATACATACATACATACATACATACATACATACATACATACATACATACATACATACATACATACATACATACATACATACATTACATACATACATACATACATACATACATACATACATACATACATACATACATACAAACATGCATACATACACACACACGCATATACATACATACATACATACATACATACATACATACATACATACATACATACATACATACATACATACATACATACATACATACATACATACATACATACATACATACATACATACATACATACATACATACATATAGGCCTATACATACATACATACATGCATGCATACACGCGTGCATGCATGCATGCATGCATCTAAGTTTGAAAAGAGACTAAAACGTAATTTTAAAAATGTGCGTCGAAATTTTAGAGTTCATGACCAATTCTGGTTAAGTTTTCTTTGTTTTGGCCTCATAAATAATTGACAGTAGACGAAAAGAACCCTGAGTATGGAACATTACGCATTGCCTAACGTGACAAATTCCCGTTTTCCCTATGATGTAATGGCCATTCCTCCCTATTTCTCCATGTTGCATTCTCTTTAAACGAAATTTCTACCAAGTTAGGTAGTCCTGTTGAAAAAAAAAACGCTTTGATTTTCGGCGATGGCCGGAGATTACTGTTTCGCGACACGTCACCTTAATGCCTTGCAATGGTTCAGTTCGTCCAAATTGAGCAGGGAATTCGGTCGTTTTGAAGTCGGGCACACGGCAACTTTATCTGTCGCCCATTGATCCACACACGACTGGCTGCGCAGTCTGATCGCTGCTTTCGGATCTATCCACCGAAAAAAAAATTGACTGCCATATAATGTTTTTGAACAGCGGTGATTTGGCAGGCTAGCAACACGCCGGTCAAATTTATTAACACGTCAACAATAGCAAGCGGCTCCGAAGAAGCGTCCTGAAGGTCGGGGCAGACCTGATTCCCCCGTTGCCATAGTGATCGATACTCCCTACCGCATGATGGAAGTCCCCTGACATTTGCAAGAGTGTCTCCAACATTTGACGATGTCGATCGGTCTTATTCGCCGAGAGCTGTAATTTGCTGGTGCCTACGTTTCCAAGCCGGGCAGCCGAGGGAAGGTATTCTCGTTTCTAATGGAAATCTTTATTTCCGTACAAGGGGGGTTTTGATTGTCTAGCCCAGGGCCGCCGACACCTCATTATACCCGGATTTCTTCGTGCGTAATGCAATAGGTGGTGAACTGTCGCCAGTTTTGAAGTCAAACTACCCCGGGTAATGAGAGAGAATCGGCATTATCGGATGAAAATTGAGAAACTGGGTTGTCAGCTTTAGGGCAGACAAGCAGGTGACACGTGTGCAGTATGATAATAGTGTCAACGATTAGCTGACAAAATCATGTCATAAATTTGCGCCAACCGACGAGATGTTGACAGTTGAATAGTTTTTTTTAATGTGGAAAAAAAATAAAATGTAATGAAATATTACGGATGTCATAATTGGTATGTTTTTCCTTTGATTGGACAGACGACTGGCGCCTCTCTTGGTTCCCGAAAGGACACGGCGAACGACAAAAAGCACTGTCCCTCCTACTATTCAACATTTAAAGGCGTATTTTTAAAGATTTCAAATCAAAATCTTTGGGGAGGACTTTCATGGTCAGGGAGAGTACATGTGAATGTCATCCATGGAATGGAGGGAGTGGGAAGCGCCCCGAAAAGCAGTGAACGACGCCACAATCACAATGAGAACGTACAGCGTTCGCATTTACCTCTAATGTGCTCATAGTATACAGGATGGACGCATAATTAAAAACATTAAAAAAACAGTAAATTTGTCTAACCTTAGAATCTCGTCTGTTGGGTGCCATAGCGTTTACTGGTTCTTTGCAAAGTCCGTGCATCTGTGTACAGCAGTAAATTTTGTCTATAAAATTGTCGCCAGCTGAGCTGAAGAGTAATTGTCAATCGGTGGGATAAAATTCACTTTTTTGTCTGTCAACTACTACATTTGAAATTTCTTCTGGTCTGAAATGTCTGTTAGTCGTACGCAATCACGACATGTGTCCTGTGAAGTTGGGGGTATACCTTCCTCACTACTATGTCGTCATCATGTTGGTGACATCTCACAGGTCAAAGGTCAAGGCCAAGCTTTGTGAATTTTGTCGCTTGCCTGAAACTTACGTCCCTTCTTTCGTTTTTTTTCTGTCTTCCAAACCAGTTTGAGTAATAAAAAGTCTAATCAGCAGGGAAGAATGCCCGCTCGAAATGCTCAAGCAATGTTCTGTAATCACCGCTCGGTCTGCCTTCCTCATGCGGATATCGCTCGGAGATGCTTGCGTCGATAGCCAACAGTTATCAACACAACTGTCGTTAGCATTTTCGCATTCATTGATCCTGTGCTACCATTCTTTTCAACTTGAACCGAATCTGGAATGATAATGTAAAAGAAACGAAAATATTACATCTCGTAGGAAACGGGCAACCGATCGAGCAATCAGGCTTTGAAGTTTCGTAGGAGACGGTACGTCAGTTTGTCTCTGCTTAAAAATAAATGATCGTTCATTGAAAACACCTCGGTGTGCGTCTCTCAACACCTTGGTCTCCTTTCATTATCTACGAGTGATGAGCTGGAACATTGTACAATATGAACCGTACGTGCTCTCTGAATGGATAAAATGATATTCAATGCGCGATGCGTGAGGTTTGACGACCGAATGAAAAGTGCCCTTACTTTCCATCAACCTTTGTCGTTGTTTGTCGGGCGCGACACACCGCTATGATGAATGCAATGCAAATTGCATGGCACGATGACGACATTGGCACACCTTGGCCAGACAAAGATTGATCATAATGGAAGCGTTATTAGAGCAGCGGCTTAGAACTCTCCGTCACTCATGGAAACCGAACCATTATACCGCCATCAACGCGGGGCTTCATCACAAGCGAACTGTGAGATTAATGTTTGGCTTTGGTCGTGCACATCGATCGATTCTTATCTGCCAGAATGGATGGCACCCGAAACACATGCAGCAATGCCATGATTAAAGGCGAGAACCCTCCGAAGAACAGGTCAACAGAATGCTATCTACTCAAAAACTACACAACTAGTCTGAGCACGGCTGCCAAATCGATTGAGCCGTCGAAGGTATACCTAGAGTATACAGCACTGCCAATTACTGATGCAAACCCTCGGGAACTGTGCCCCGCAAGAGGACATTATCCCGACTTGTTATCTTACATCAAACATTTATGTGCGAGTTCTTAAGTCGATTTTCAGAGGACAAGAAGAAATGCCATCATCGTCATTCAACCTACGTGACGGACAAAAAATACAGGTATATGACGGCGTCACCACGGGGTTTCTTTCATCGTCCGCGTGTCACATGATGTTAGACGATGTTGTCTCCGGTACACCGTCTATTCCGAGTTCAGTCACTCGCGGGTTGTTTGAATGTTAAAAGCGTTCGAAAGAAACTTCTAAACTCTCTTGAAATGTCGAATTAATAGAGATCAACTTTTCACGAAGTGAACTGATTAAAACGGTCATGGTTGAATGAGTCATTACCACGTCACTGGTATGCCTGGACTAGTAACAACAAAATTGCGAGATTTGATCAATGTTTGGCACTTCTCAGTTTGCATGCAAATCAACCAATTTGCATATCTACCAGTCAAGAATTAGCATACCAACATTTACTCTTTCGAGATCGATTGGTAAGTTGGCATATCAACGAGACAGAGTTCATATAAACTGATCACTATAAATAAATTTGCATATGTTTTGCATCTTGATTTGCTAAATTGAAATGTTAAAACGGGCCAAATTAGCATTATGAACTTCCCATATCGATTGAAGACTATTTGCATTATACATTTTTGCATCGTGAGTGATTCTGGTTCGAAAATTCCAGCGTCTGGCCACTGTCCCTCCATGGCGGACCAGTGATTTCACGGAAGAAACATCTTAAAAGACATGTTGATTTGGTTTACGGCCATAATAAAATAAAAATAAATATCAAATTATCCTTCTTTACGGCAAGTTTAAAAGGCCCAGTAGCTGTAACTTTGATATTTTTCACTATTATTGTTCTGCGTGTAAATTACGAGTGCTTGTCCTGCTTCTTAATCATATCGAAATATTATTTAGCTTGTCAACAAAGCGTTTACGCTTATAAAACGGACTGTCATTGTTTACAATCGACTTTACAGTCCAGCTCAGAATTCACTTGTCAACAATAACAATGTAGTCTACACATGTAGGCTATAGGCTGAGTTGACAAACTGAATACTGCTAAACTCAAAATATTTTAGAGAGTAGAACAAGGAACTGTAGTTGAAACTAAAAACAAAAATTGTGAAAAAAAATCATCAAAGTTACAGTGGCCCTTCAAAGTAGAAATTTGAAGTAGGATTAAATGCTATCAGAAGCTTTCTGATGGCTGAT
This sequence comes from Ptychodera flava, assembly GCF_041260155.1. Taxonomy (NCBI): domain Eukaryota; kingdom Metazoa; phylum Hemichordata; class Enteropneusta; family Ptychoderidae; genus Ptychodera; species Ptychodera flava. The sequence continues at coordinate 4,248,976 of NC_091935.1, read as the reverse complement.
TTGTGAGCTTCCATGATGCTTGAATGAAATAGGCAAACAACTGAATGCGAACAAGGGTAAAGGTCAACCTTTCAACATCAGATTTTAAACAAATTTTAGTACAAGGAAATTATCCTTTCCTAATTTTTTTATTCTTCCGCTTTGACATGGCATGTAAAACATTTACTACAAAACAGAACGGCAACAAGAATGTTGTGAGAAATGATAAAAGACATATGAAATGAAATAAACTCGGCGATAGGTTTTACTTTAAATTTTTGAACTACAGTTTACATATTCAGGCGAAACGAGGACGAAGGTAATTTGTAAATGTCTCCGTGTGCGATGTTTCACCGAGCTGTATCTTTTGTCTCGTTCGCACGAGACACACAACGTCAAGACACGTTTTTGTCTTCACGCGAGATCAAAGCGGGCCGCCTGACACCGTAATGTCGTTTACCGTTGACGGTTCAGTTCTCAATTCATCATGTGCGGACATTTTGCCAATAACTTCCTCGGTAATCGTCGCCGACGACCTAATGCGTTCTGACAGCCTGCATTGGCGGCCTGTTTCATTGGCTTAAATTGCTGCCGACCAGACCTGCAAGATCGCACTCGAAAATTCTCTTAAGCCCCCGAGCTCCCCGAGCCCCGAGCGCGCAATTTACATATTCGTGTCACTTTTTTTTCTTCTTGGTGATTGACTGTCCTCTCCAGTTGGGTCTGGGTAAACTGAATTGACGGGTTGCGATGTTGGAGGTAGATGCAATTTACATACACAAATGCCAATCCGGCATTGCTCCGCATTATAACACTATCCCATCTTGGCCCTGTGACAGATAGATCGATATTAGCCCTTCTATCTCTGTTCGTCAAACAGTCATCGATCATAGAGGGATGACAATATCATTTTCTGCCGGCTAAGTCATATAAATGACAATAAAATCGAAGAGACATCCCTGTCTTGTGTGTCCCCCAGTGTTGTTTTACAGCTAAGCGATGATTAGTTGTCCTGGCAACGCGTGACTTTCATGAATCCACCGTACTATCGGATTCAGAGGCGGATCGAAGCTCGCCAAACGTACACTGTTGCGGTCGAATTGCTTTCCTAGAGTACAGTATTTAGCGTGAACAATAAAAAAGTCGAACATTTGTACGATTTAAATTACTGGTAGTCACCAAGGCAACTGATTAGTTGAAAATTATGTCTACTTGCTATGACCATTCCATCATTCGAAGCGCAAAACATCATCAAAAGAAACATTTTTGCACGTTCATAAAATTCGTCTTTTCTTGAAAATATTATTTCTCATCTGACTGCCTGAGTAAAATTAAATGGGAAACCTAGGTCAGACGTTTTTATAATCTAATAAACAGCATTTGATAATGGTTCTACATAGGCAACCGAGTTCATACGGATCCTCAGTGTAAAGGATCCGCCTTCTATTCAAGAAAGACAGAGCTTTATCTTTATTTTCAGATCCAAAATGTTTCTTTTCATTGAAACAAATAATTATGATTTATGATCTGCACTCCTTGTCGTTTTATATTTGTTTTTATCTCCAATGAGCAGGTGCCCTGACATACACAAGAAATTTCTGTGACGTTATTTTGCCTCTGTAGACACACAGTCACCATGATTTTCCAAGATGGCCGCTATCACATAACTGTAATCCTACCGCAACAACGTCCAAACTTTAAGAGTTTGAACTTTCTTTCCTTTTTACTTTAGGTTTTACCTGAAAGAGACTAGAAAAGCTCCGAAATGTATCGTGACTCATCTCGTTTAGATATATATCACTTTAACTAAGATCCATTCTGCCATTTTGGGCATTTCAAATGTTTTCGAAGCTTTGCCTGACAAATTTATGCTTCATCATTTGATCAGTTTCGAGAAATTATCCCTGTTTCAGATTTGGTCGTTCATGTAGCTTGTCTTATCCGTTAAGGATAACGTCAAGTTCACTCTCCCGATTATGCTAATAAAAATTTAATGCGCTCACAATCCGTATTGAAATTTCTGCCATGATGGTTAACTCCCGAAGACGCGTCATCATTGTACGTTTGAAAACTTCTCGGCGATTGCCATTCGCCTTCTGTTTTCAGTAACCACCTGACAACTATTATTTACTCTCCCGTGGTTCAGAGCAGTGCCGTATTTCTTCTTGTCCAGGCACGACACGTAAAGTTAGTAAAGAGCTTCATGAGAGGGTAGAGAACTACAAATCAAACTGTTTTGGCTGTATATTTTAACGATTCAAGGAAAAAAACGGCAGTGAGTTAGAGAAACGGAAATAAACTTCGAAAGGATCGATACCGAAGCACGGAGTCTGCCGATTGGCCGTTGTAAATTGATTGATAACCGCGCTGGATTTGATGGCAGATTTTTACAAGTTAGTCAATACGGCGGCGTCTTTAGTATTCCTCCGATACGAAAGAGGAGTCGCCACTCTTAAATCTGGCATTAACTGAGAAATTGGACTTCATTGATTGATTGATAGGGAGACGCTAGAGTTAGTGTGAACTTTGATTATGGCTCTACTTGTTATTCGGCGACGATTGCTAATTCCCATGGAAGGGTGTAATCCCGATGACCACCGACAAGTAGCTCCAGGTTCGTATCACCGATTGAAATATTGACCAGGCACTTTTTCGGTAGATTTCATCGTATCTGTTCATATTGCACGCACTGCCTGGTCGAAGACACAATCGCATCTGAACCTTGGATACGGTAATATCACATCGACACGAAGTTCTTGCTGGAAGTAGATTGAAATGACTTTTGAAATTTCTTTTTCGAATAATTAAAGGAGGAAAACAGTCGTCGGAACAGCGCCTGTGCGACTTTCTTGTTTACAAACAATGTATTTCGTGCACGATATCTAGATGCACCTCGTCATCATAGCTGCAACATTTAAATTATTATGACAGACACGTTTGAACTTTTATCAATCACCATCATACCTTGGATACAGTTTTTGCATTGGTCGTATGGGACCATGCGACCTTTGAGCGCAGTTCCGACGACTGTATCTCTATAACCGTATACGTAGACTTGGTGGTAGCAAGCGCAGTCTCTTAAGCTGCTATGACCATTTGCCTGTGTTCAGCAGCATCACTTTCACTTTTCACTTTAAGCGATAAAATTAAAATAACATGTTCCTTACGAGTTTTTTTTTGTTTAGTTCCTTTAAATAGTGAAAAAAGGTCAAAATTTACTTGTTTGGTTAGCAGTGACAAAATCGAATTTTCTCTGTGAGTTTAAATCCTTGAATTTTACTCTGTTGAGTGTTTGCGTATAAAACTTAGAAACACTATTTTCTCGAGTCCCTCAACGATGTGAAAAGGCCGCCGCCTTTGTCTGACGACAGTTTCCATAGCAACAAAAAACTCGCGGTCGACTCACTGAGTTCCATTCGTCTGCCATTAATACAATATTTAATTTCCTCAATCTCGGACTAGGCGCTAGACGACTTGAGCTTACACAAGAATTTTCATTCTGTGAACGAAATAAGCATAGGCTAAGTCAGGACTCTGAATTTACGGCCTGTTTTGGCTGTCAAGTAGGGTGACAAAAAGTCAACATACAATTACCCGGGCGATTTCTATGGCTGATTGTGTTATGCTAATTCGGCACTGTTGCCACGGCAACGCAGTCGGTAATACCTCATCGACTTAGCAACGAGAGAGACATAAAACAGTTGCGGATGTAATACCGCAAAAAAGCCTTCCCTAGACTTTGTAAAAAGACCCCCTGCAAAAGTTTTGTTTAAATATTTTTTGCCATAATAATGCGATAATTTACAAGATAAAGTCAATATCCTATGAATAATCAAGATTTCAAAATAAAAAGAAAGAAAGAATACGTACATTACCAACTCTCGCGAAATTTTATCCCCAGCGTGGCTGATGATGAAACCCGAGAAAACGGAATATAGCGCGATTCAGTTCGGAATAGAAAAATGTTGTCAAGTGAACTGCACGACCCGAGATATCGATTTAGAAGGACTTAGGATGCACAAACCGTGTCAAGAATACGCACACACGATGGCAAAACAAATCACAGGCGGCGCCTTTGACAAATAAGGCGAGCTGTCAATCACGGCCCTGCGCAGAGACAGGGAGATTGTGGTCAAAGAAAATGCCACTGAATCGACACGGGAGTGGTGCATTTTCTGCGGGATTAATTTAATGGAAATCTTAACATTTTGACAGATATTGCTTGAATAGATGAAAATCCCGGGAAGACTGGAAAGCAGATCGCCGACTCTGTCATCTTAAAAGCTAGTGTCATTCTGAACACGGTCTTCAAACGAGTATTTAACATCCCAACAATGCTGCCTGGCGCAGTTTCCTTTCATGTTAGAACAATAGAGTCACCTTCACGCTGCTCTTATAGGAAATGTACCTCTCTAATTCCAGCTGTCATTTGCTATCGGGGCAGTGCACTGCCTGCATTCATAGTTTCATCTCAGCAAATGGAAGATTTTTGGTGTTAGCTTGTCGTCACGTTATCAGGTTTCCTCAGTGTCGACGTTAAAAGCAGAGATTTTCCGCAATTGTTAATTTTCCAGATGGTATTGTTGTTAATCACCAGTATGTTTTTGGCTGTGCTTGAGATATGGGTGATGACGATAGTGAGATAACGCTGATGATGATGATGATGATGACGATAGTGAGATAACGCTGATGATGATGATGATGATGATGATGATGATGATGATGATGATGATGATGATATTGGTGGTGGTGGTGGTGATGGTGGTTATTGGTGCAGGAGGCAATGATTATGATGGTGGGCCCGCGGAAGATGATTTGTTTTTTTTCTGTTGTTTATTTTTACCGGTGATGGTGTTGTTACATGTGTGTCGATGACTGTGATTAAGACATAGACGGTGGTGATTGTTATGATGATTAACCACGATGATGATATTGATGATGATGATGATGATGATGATGATGATGATGATGATGATGATGATGATATTGATGATATGTTGTGGAGCTCATAATGATAATAGATAATAGTAAAGTTAATGACTTTGACAGTTATAATAGTTCAAAGTCTAATTATTATTATAGTAATTATCGTCATCATTATCATCATAGTAGTTGTTGATGTTGACTTCATGATCATCGATGAGACTGCAATAAGGATTTTTGCAATTCCCTACAGCGACATCCAGCAGACTTTCAAGTACGGTGAAACTTTCTATGTCACATTACGACACGCTGTACACAGTTACGGTGACATCTGCTGCGTGCCTAACGCAGGCGGCTATACTCTAACATGGTGTCCCGTCTATCCCACTTAACGAGATGGGATTGGATAATCCGACAAACATGTGACAGTGTCATAAAATGCTGTTTCCCCCCCGCCGTTCATTGACTTTGAAAGTTAACACTAATCTGTCTTTCGTGAGCCGACATCACTTTTTTCGCTACTTTCGGCCGACTTTTTTACGAGCCTCGTCCATACTTTGACGTGAATTACTGCGAGGTTATAATGAAGGTCGATTTGTAGCACACATTGTAAAAACACACAGGAACAATTTCTCATTCGAATTGCTAGGAAATTAGCTTTCCGTACCATGACTGATGAAGACGGATCGTGGTCGTTTCACCCCAGTAGGACGGAGCAGGCAAACCTCACCACACGTAAAATGACGGTACGTTGAGACGGGTCACGTGTCTGCAATGAATAACGATGACGTGGAAATTTGAAAATATAGAGAAACCAGAATACAACTTCAGTGTAAGTGAAAATCTGCTCACCGGTTGTTGAGAGTTTCGATCTGTCGTTATTAGTAATACAGAGCACGGCGTTGATTAGTAGGTTGTCTTTGTAGAGCCTCGTAAAAATAGCCCCTTGGGTAACATTGTTCACACTTCCATTGATTCAGCAATTGTCTGTCCGTACAAGTGCTCAGTAAATTATCTTTACAGTGTCCCTCCTCCCCTAAACCTACATAAATTTTTATCCCCTAACTATGACGATCGAAATTTTACTCAGGAGGCTCATAAACGACAGCAGAATGCCTGGAGAAGTATTTGGCTTGCTTTTCCTGAAAAACAGAGGGAAAGTATCTCAGCGTTGTATTAGAGCATTGTCCGGGCAAACGGCACGGCTAAGTATCTTAGACATTGCCGCCAAAAAATACATTGAAATTGACGACGCAGGCCAGACGCGTAGACGGATGTGGACGGACAGGAGAGAATGCTTGCAAAGTTTAGAATCGGCAGTTGTGACCGGTTGACGACAATTGCACGAAAGAAACGAACAAATATCGAGCATGTTTTATTGCTGTGTTTTTTTCAAATCTCCCTTAATACAAATTTGTGAAATACTCTTGTTTGTCTGCAAGAGTACGAACCTATCGAGATGATAGCGTGCATCGTAAGGCCGACTTGACAAGTCAATATGATATATTCATATTTATGGATATCGTCTGCCTAGATTTCATTGATAAACATGTTAACCATGACTGTACTTTATAAACGCGTTCACCTTCGGTAGTTTTGGGGCGTATTTGAGAGAGAGAGAGAGAGAGAGAGAGAGAGAGAGAGAGAGAGAGAGAGAGAGAGAGAGAGAGAGAGAGAGAGAGAGAGAGAGAGAGAGAGTGAGAGTGCAATTTGTGTCACGAACTCTAGGGGTTGGATCGATATTCAACCAGTGGTGCATTGTAAGTTTACATGTAAGTCCCCTGCAGGTGCAATTAGACCCGCCCATCGCATTCCAAAGATCTAAACTGCAAGTCTGCAGCACGTGGTATTTCCGATTTCCGTGAGCGGAGAAACACATGTGTATTAACGTTTGTAAGGCCCTTGGGTATTACAAGCTCACTGGATACTTTGAAAACGGGGAGAAGGAACACGTAAGAGGTAATAATTATTTCAACATGAGGAGGGGAAACAAGGAAAATTCGTGCAAAAGAGTAGCAGAGACACAAGCAACGCCCAGGGGCAAGCACTCGATGGCGCCACGGTATTGAATAGTCGAGGAAACACCAGCCATCTCCTCGGTATCAGCATGTCTCCTGGCCCTACGGCATCAGCTAGACAACGGCGGAGAAATCGCATAGAGTTTGAGCTGTACTTGCACTCCTATTAGGCAGTATTCACGACCATCCTTACAGGGGGAGGGAGAATTGAGATTCCTCTTTTTCTGACACCCCCCCCACACACACACACCAACACTCCAAAATAAATTAAGTATACCCCCTTTCTATTCATAAGAATCTGTTATTGAATTACTTACATTTATGACATTTTGACTAAACATTTATTGTTCGATTATGTTCAGTCCAATAAATACACTTCGTGACATGGAAATAATATGATATCTTTTTCATAAATATTCTTTATAAAGACTATATATATATATATATATATATATATATATATATATATATATATATATATATATATATATATATATAGGCATTCAATTATATTTTAAAGTCCCCCTGTACCGGTCACAATATTTTTCATGACCCTCTTTAGATTGTGTCAAAACCCCTCCTCAATTCTCCAACCCCACCGTCAGAGATGCTATCGAATGCTGCCGAAGCATAGAAAGATTATCCCGGCGACATACAGAGGAGACAGATTTAGATGCTGGTACGACGATCTTGATAATTTGTCGGTTTGTCTTGCAATCAGGGGTTTCCCAGATGATGATTTTTTTACAATCTCAGCAATGGAACCTGTAGTCTCTGTTACCCATATTGCACTTGATATTGCAGATGCGTGTGTGTTCGGTATGGGGGTGAGAGCAGCCCTTCCCCCCCCCCATGCAGTCCGGGTAACCGAGACAAACAAACGTGTCGCGCTACTTCTGTGAAATGCACAGGTAAAACTCAAAATTTAACAGGTAAATTTTTCAGCATTACCTTTGTTTTGCCTTGTCAATACACAACAACGTCTCTGAAAACTGGGCAGTACAAATTGGGCAGTAAAATACCTCACCAGCTTCTGCCTAGATAATCTATACAAGTAAGGCCCACTTTTATACTTTTATATATTTACTAACGTGAGTGTTTGCCTTCTCGAAATCCACGAAAGGGAAGTATAGAATACGTTACGATTTGACAGTCGTGGAGGTTTTCGAGATATGGTTATTTTAATAACGCGAGGTACGTGACTTGCTACTTGTCAATCCCCTCATGCAAATTAATTTGAAAAATAAAATTAGAGTCTTGAATTTCGGTGAATCAACGAAATACTAAGCAAGGAGTCCTGCTTGATAAAGGAGCGAACCCTCGCATTTTCCATCCAATCCATTAACCCTTTACGTTTAGGCATATGCTAATTTGGTCAGTGCCCCGGATGTAAAACGGTCATATCTACGGTCTGCCTTATCGTCATTTGACACTTAGCCCTTCGCGCTTATCGTTGTTTTTTCTCAACTTTATCAATTCCTGGTTCCCATGTGTATCACACATCGCAATACTTAATATCATTAGTCTAACCCAGCATACGTGAACTATAAACCCTGGCTGCCGCATCCTTTGGACGTTTTGAAGCACTTTCAAAACATGGCTATCAATTTTTCTAAAGTTCTGGCACCATTTTCCATCCCATCATCAAAGCAAGTGTTTTCGGATGGCAAAGTAAATTTCAGAAATAGAGGATATTTAAACATGACTGTCATGCCTTAGAATACACTTTTGAAAATAAAAGTGTTCTCTATTCTTTTGAGCACCGACAGGTTTTCGAAAAGATGATGGATTTTCTTCTATAACGCAACCTCGGCTTACTGAGGCGCATGACGTCATCGCAATCATACGTGGGCTTTCGATTTTTCCCCCAAATCTCATGGAATTTACGTGCGAGCGAAGAAAGAGTTCAGGATCGGCAAGATAGACTTGGGTTATCATAAACACACGTGACTGTGTGTTACCTTATGCAGATGTGAGTGATTATTTCATATAGATTCCAGAGTTACAAGTCAAAGGAAAAACACAAATCGCGGGAAAGACCAGAAACGGCCGCACCAACAATGACTGGGAAAACGCTTTCAGACTGCATGTACGCTAAGGGTTGCTCAGGTCTCAGATTGCATGTGAAGTTCAAGACTGCAATAGAAAATTTAAATGTAAAGTGTGATTGGCCCCTTTATGCTGGTACTTTGCATGTACTTCACAAAATACCCTCAGCTATCGTTCGTTACTAACCAAAACACAGAGCGACATCCACTCCGCTTCGCCACAATCCCTTGGTGTCAGTTAAAACTGAAATTATCATCGGCCTTCGAAACAAAATTAATTTGCAAAGCCTGCGTTCTCTATTTCTGCAAGCAGTGAACGGTTGTGGCTTTGGTTGTCATGACAATCAACAGTTTATCTGAAGAACCGACGCGCTTATTTGTCTACAGGCGTACTGGAGGCTTTCTTTGACTTTACGCCGCGTTTTTGATATCACGCTACGCAATGTGAGATCTACTGTCTCATATTACACACTGCCCTAACACTGCGGTATTCCTGTTGCATACATAAGATGCTTTCATGTTTTATTTTACACAATACTTTCTGCTATTACATTGCATATTGCTTGTATTGTCCCTCTCAATCTTCTAACGCCCCATTCTCTCTATATTTGTCCAACCATGCAAAGTAAAACAATTGCGGCTACGATAAAAGCATAACTTGGTCAAAGGGTAGAAACAAATCATTTTTGGATTGTAATTAAATACCAGCTTACTTGCTCTTGTTTTATTTACCCTCCTGTCCTGTTTGGCACATCCATCCATTCATCAATCCATCCATCCATTCACCCACCCATCCATCCATCCATACATACATATATACGTACATGCAGACACACACAAATTCGTCTATACATAGGCCTATTATACATAGGCCTACATATGATTTGGAAAAACAACTTTGCTGCTGTGAATAATTGGGATAAGCGTTAAAAATATTGCGTGTTTCCTTAACATGCCTTCATGAAATAGATTACTTCGGTGTAACCCATCGAAATTTTGCAAAATCATGCGCGGTTTTTAAGAATGCGGAAAAAGTTTTGGGTCAGAGTTTTTAAATAGGTTATGATAGGTTACCGGAAAATATTTCACTTGGCCTTAGGATATCGGATACTTGAAAGTAGGAGGTAAAAATACGTAAGTAATTAATATGCAAGGTGAAATACAATATCTAGCCAAAGTTAACGTTGTACAATATATCGTATGTTTTGCCTTGAACACTTTGGTTAGATATAGGGAGCAGAGTAGACCCCGGGAGAATCCACTTTCATAAAATTGAGGTGACAACTAGCAAAGAAGACCCGATGACGACGTCATCACATAGGTAGTATCATATTACTCTGGGAATTTTTGAAGAAGTCAGAAAAATGCCTAACATCACGTAGCAGATTAAAAATAATAGAAAATCAGTAATGACTGCCAAATATTTCGCTGACAACGATAGCCCACATTCAGACGCCTTAATTAGTACAAAATGCAGAAATTCGATACGCCCGTTTTCAGGTCTAAAGAGGTAGAACGGCGCTTTGTAAAATGCGACAATTTCATCCTTTGTTTGCTTTGGACGGTATGTGACGTGAATCGTAATGGAGTTTGCGGCGAAAATGGATTAGAAGAGGGAGAGCAGAGGTATGCAATTAACACCTTGCAATCATTACGCCGTCGTGTTTTGTGTTCGCCTTGAATATCCAGTTAAGCTACAAAAGTCACTCGGTGTCACACTATGAGCTGTGCCGCCGACAAACGGTTCGTTTTTCATCATCGTTAATGTATGTTTTGAATTTCGAAGACAAGTATTCAAACATCGCCCTGGGATTCCGATTGGCTCTTGCATCACGCACTTATTTCAGTTTGCCGGCTTGTATCTAAATTCACGCGCCTTTATTTATTTGATATTCATTCATTCATTCATTCATCCATCCATCCATCCATCCATCCATCCATCCATCCATCCATCCATCCATCCATCCATCCATCCATTCATTCATTCATTCATTCATTCATTCATTCATTCATTCATTCATTCATTCATTCATTCATTCATTCATTCATTCACATTAACGAATCCATTTACAGACACAATTCGGGTTAAATCCCAATGGCCAAAAAAGGATAGTCGGGTCAGGGCGCGCATCATTTGTTTTCTTTTTCTATGGGGCAGAATCCGACGACGGAGAAAATGACGCATTAAAGGGAGGGGGTCGTCGGAACCGCGCAAGTGCGACTTTCTTGCTCACAAACACTGTATTTCACGATATCTAGTTGCATCACGTCAACATAGCTGCAACATTTAAAATTTACGATGCACATTAATGAAAACATATTTTGACTCTCATCAATCGCCATCGTACCTTGGATACAGTTTTTGCATCAGTCGTACGGGCCCCATACGAACTTTGAGCGCAGTTCCGACGACCGTCTCCCTTCAAAGTCGCAAGCTGGTATATAATTTATACAAACTACCTCTTCCCCAGCAATCATATAAGCAGTTTTCAATACAACACATTAAAATTTATTATTAGCCATATGTTTGGAAAGCAGACTGACTACACCGGAACTAAATAAATGTCGTCGCACCATTTTTGGAGAGAAGGCATGGCCAGAGAATCATTTTCAATGGAGTTTTGACTACAACCATATAAAAGTAACAGAGGAATAGAAAAAGACATTAGAAAAATTGTAATCTACCTCAGACTGTACGAGGAGAACAAACTCAGTATATAATTGTAAATGATAGAGCCACATGCAGTTAAACAACATAAAATATAGAGCAAATAATAAAACTATTTGACGATGCTATCTTTATATGAATGATTTAGCCAAGTTTTAAAAGTCAACAAGAACAGGATGACGCCTAACAGCGTTGGAAATGTTCTCTGACCAGCTCCAGAGAGAAACTTTAAGGCAAAATGTCGTTCTTTTCTGTCATATTCGTCGTTTTGCTATCATTTTAAAACTCAGTCATATTGTTCAGTAAATTGAAACATGGTTACAGACGGGTATAGTCCACAAAACAGAACTTTGCCTATAGATAAAAAAGCAATGGCGCTTTTGGTATATGGAAGAAATGTATGTTAATTAGCTGACTCCTACATTTTACAAATCGCCAATTTCCGCGCAATTAAAGAGCCAGTTTATTTGACCTCCTATACGCACCCATTGACATAATTTACCTTGACACAGAAAACAAGCCTTTCCCCGCTTGCACAAACGGATTCTAAGCCACCGAAATACTTTTCCAACTTGATATTCAGGTTACTTTACGCTGATGACGTCATTTCTACATCGTCTACGTCACACACATATCGAAAAGCTAGATTCTCTGGGATTTAGCCACTGGAGTTGGAGATACAAGAAACTACGGAACCGTGTTCTACTGCTAAGATAACTTCTATAAGTAACCTGGCTGTGATCAAAGGAATTCTGGAAACACAAATTTCTCACGGACCCGGTGTGTCCTCGGGTGGAATGTGCCTCGTGTACAGATATTCGGATTCTCAAACTTTTACAATAGTTTGCTTGTCCACCACTTGTGAGTTGGGGTTTATTTTGAAGCTCAGGGAGTGACTGAAGTTTTTACCGGCTTCCTTTTGCGAAAACCGAAAATGTTCTTTTCCCCAAAAAGAGTTAACACAGGGATGGCGGTCATTTTGAATTTCAAATATCGGTAAATATTGGTAAACCCATGAAGAGAAGGTTAGAAATAGAAAAAAATTATGGGGACGGTAGAAGTGAACTGTTTTATCACACATCACAGGGGACAGGAGCAAAGTGGGAAACCGACATGAAAATTGCCCTCAAGATGAAACAAGTCAACAGCTGCATTATGGGTAATTGGCAGCACGGTACACTGCTGGGTGTTCATCGCGGGAAACATAAACTCGCACGATTTGCAAGTATTCACCTCTCGGTATTGGTCAGGTGCCGCCAACTAAGCTGTTCGTGCAAAAAGGTGTTCGTGCGAAGTTTTTCAGCGGGCGGGCAAATTTCAAAACTAATCAGCGGGCGGGGAGAAAAAATCTATATTTACTGTGGGCGGGGAAGAAATTTCACTATTTTCAATGGGCGGGGAGAAAATTTTTGACAGTGGGCACCGGAAGATACGTAGAGGGAGGGGAAAGCGGCGTGGTTGATAGAACTTTAGGGGAGATTTAGCGCCTAACTTAGAGGGGAGCAATGTTCCAAGCACAGTCCCTCTGCCCAAGCTATACTGCCAGCTGCTCCCACGGTTTGCGTCGATCTGGGTTGCCTAGTAGGCATCTAGTTGGCAATGGGAAATTTCAGTAGTGGGGAGAGGGCAGAGGGGAGCTTGAAATGTTGTGGGGAGTGGGGAGCGGGCAGACTATAGATACTGGAGGGCAGCGGGCATCAAAATTCAGTGGGAGGGCATATTTTCCGTGTATGCCAGTGGGAGGGCAGTTACGAACAGCTCTACTTTCCCCTCCAAATTTTGGGTCAAGGTCAAAAATACGAAAAATCGGTATATCAGCCTTCAAAACATGTTTTGTGATGATTTTGCGAAATTCATGAAATTTACCAGTTGGCGGCACCTGTCGGTATTGGTATGATAGGAATGGTGGGCGATGGGGCGGGGGTGGCTACGCATGCGTGCCATCAGTTCCAAAGAAACGACATGTTTCTATCTGTCAAAGCCAGGATGTCAAAAAGGACTCCAAAATCGAAACAAAGACATCATATAGTGTTTCAAAATCAATGTTTGTGAAAGGGTAGGAATTTTTTTGAAATGTGTAAATTACTCGCATAATTGTATTAGTTCCTAGATTAGGAAATACAGGCTGTACATTTTCCTCCCGGTTCGTCCAAAAACAACATCAAACATATGATGAACATTTCAACAAAGTGGGGCTGTTTCCAGTGTTTGAAGGGAAGTATGCGTACTGGAGTCTTCAAAAGCACGCCATCTGACAACTGGCACCGCTCTCCATTCAGCTCGTTCAGAATATGAATAAATTACACTGACCATGCAGCAATTTGAATCCATGACGCCTAT